>NC_141147.1:39609186-39719186 GCF_053477565.2 Lygodium microphyllum
CTCCAACTGTCGAATCCGAAGAGCTAAGAGCTCCTCTCTCGTCAAATCCTCCTGCCAAGGTAAAACTAACCAAGTCAAAGCACAAGTCTCAGTCGGCATAACAGGTTTCTGACCATACATCAACTCTGCAGGCATATATCATGTGGTAACACTGTGAGTCGTACGATCGGCCCATAAAGCAAATGGTAGAAGTCTCGGCCATTCTCCAATCCGTCCTCTGCATGCTTTGGCTAATGCTTTCACTATCGACGGATGCCCTCTTTCACTCTTCCCATTTCCCTCTGGATTATATGCTGTAGTTAGAGCCAACTTGATTCCTAGCTGAGAGAAAAACTCCCTAGCTTCATCTGCATCGAATTCACCACAATCCGCAGTGATCTTACCCACACAACTATACTTGCAGAAAATTTCCTCCAATAAGAACTTACACACTGCACTAGTGGTCTTCGTTCTCAAAGATCTGCCCTCAACATGATTGGTAAGATCCTCTCTAGCCAAAACAATGTATCTCATCTGCCATAGACCCATAGGCATAGTAACCAAATCAACTACCCACTTATAATGAATGCATAGCGGATAGGTCAGATGAAGCTCATCTCGATGACGCACTACCGAATACATCTGGCAGTCTCTGCAAGTCTCAACAAAGTGAGAAACATCTCTATACATGCCTTTCCACCAATATTTCTCCTTGATTTTCTCATAAGTAGCCCACACTCCTGTATGACCAGCCCAAGGACTCTCATGAAACTCCCTCATCACCTGTAACTGTGTCTCTCTATCGCAGACAACCCGCAAAGGTAATCCGCCTCTTTTCTTTGGATGCTTCCAAAGAAATCCATCCTTGAGAAAATAACCATAGGCTTTCCTTCTGATCTTCTTGAACTCTTCATCTGTCCATTCATCTCTTTTGCTTAGTGTACTAAGGTACCTGCCAATCTGCAACCAATCTCCAACATAGAGTTCTTCTATGAAAACCACAATATCATAGACATGACAAACATGATCAACCATAGTGGCTGAAATTTCTGCATCATCCTCTTCTGCAAGTAGAGTCTCCTCATCATCATATCTGGCTCTAGACAACATATCTGCCACTGGATTATCCTTCCCTGCTATGTGTTTAAATTCCGTATTTAATGACTTGATGTATGCAATCCATCTCAGCATAGCTATATCCGGAGTAGAGCAACTCGTGATCATACCAATCAATGGCAAGCAATCTGTATCTACCACAACTGAAGCTCCAATAAAGTACTCCTTGTCACATTTGAGAGCCGTAACAATCCCCAATAACTCCCTCTTGATTTTTGGATATCTCCTCTGTCTCTCGTTTAGGACTTTCGCCCCAAACCGAATAGCATACCTATTTCCATGTGCATCATCTTGACCCACAGCCCAACCTATGCTAATTGGACTAGTGTCAACTGTCAATACAATAGGCCTTTCACAATTATAATCCGCTTTCCTGAGAGTAGGAGCATTCTGCAATAACTTCTTCAATTTCCGCATGGCTCTAGTGTGGCTCTCATTTTTCTCTTCTTCTGCACACCCCTTAATGGGCACATCATCCAAGAAAGGCATAGTAAGCTGAGGTATATAATCACGAAGGACCTTATGCGTGGCATTCATCATATGCGCAACAGAATTAGTGGCACCTTGAGGCAAGGTACACATCCTGACAAGCCCAATAGGAGTTCTCATGGTGGTTATGTCCCTGCTTTCCAAAGCCAACTGAAACTGATCATATCCTGAATACAAATCACCTAAAGAATAGATGGCACGTCCAACAAATGCTTCTGCAAACTCATCCACAACTGGACCTATACCAACATTCCTGATAGTAACTCTGTTCACTGGCTGCATGTCCTGAATAAATCGGAGAGTACCATTCTTCTTTGGAACTGTAAACCACCTGTTTGAGTATGGTGCAGATGAAGGCTCAAGGATTCTCATCCTGATTTTCTCATTCAATAAATCAATTAGCTTTGGCAGGTGTGCCTTAGGCACTGGAATAGGTCAGAGATTCCATGGAATATGAGGAATAGTAAAAATGACCATAGGAGCAATAATATCAGGATTCACACATCCAATCTCATGTGGGAAAAAAGCAAATCCCCTTCCATGTCGCTCAAGCATCTCCTGAAAGCATTGCTTCTCTATGGGTAATAAGATATCACCATTTCCAATTTTCAATTCAGCAAGAGTCTCTGCTGAAAATTTATGACCAATATGCTCTGGATTCCTCAAAATTAGCTGTTTAGCAGCCCTTTCTATTTGCTGATCACTTTCAGGTGGAAGCGGTACAGCAACTGGCTTCACCTTCTTATCCACAGTTTTGTATTTCGTGTCAACCCTGGCTTCATTATGCTCTTCTGCATTACTCAAATCTTGCTGTAAATCAGCAATTCTGCACTTCAATGGTTGAATATCCTTAGCCCTCTGCTCTATGGACTGCATAGGAATAGCCCTAAACTCTGAATGCTGAAATATTTCAGCAGTAAACTCTGTTGGCTGAAAGTTTTCAGCCCTCTGTGTCTCTGAAAGCTGATCATAACCAACTGGAAACTCTGTTTGCTGAATTTCTTCAGCACTCAACACTTTTTGCTGAGCTACCTCAGCCTCTGACTCAATCTGTGACACAAAATCTGCAATTTCATGAAACATGTCCAGGGATTGCACTAATACATTACTGTGACAATTCTGCATGTCAGTTTTCAGCATATCTTCCATCTCCTCCATCGTATCTGCACAAATCACACTGTCATACATCCCATCTATGTGCTCATCATCCTCCAAAATTCCTGCATTTTTCAAAATTTTCTCCTTCCTGCATATATACTGCCTGGTAGCTCTAGGCAACCTAGAAGTCTTCTGATAGCTCATTGAACTGTTTACTGAAATCCCAATAAAACCGGAGGAGAAAACACCGCTGCCAGGAGGCGAGAACTCCAATCTCCTCTGCTCTATACCACCGTCGTCTCGCGAAACGGCGGTACCTAATGAAAACCCGAATCCCTCACAGTGGGCAAAGGTGCATCTCTGAGAGTATCCCTGTTTCTAACATGGTTCACACACACAGTCATAAACTGAACTGCTCTCATACCATCTTTACTGTGAATCTGTGCATAAGCATATCCATCATTCATGACCTTTGTTTCCATGCGCATCTCTGTGATGAATGGCTGTCCAAGAATTATAGGATAAGAGCATGAATCCTGCACAAAGAAATGAAAATCCTCCTCTACATCACCAATAGAAACCCTGACACTAGGACAGGCAGTATACAAATCACCTGCAGTGTTATTGGCAGCTCTCATACGCCACCCATGCTCTACATCCATAGGCCATCTGTTACTCTCATAAACTCCACGAACTATGAGATTAATCTCTCAACCATGATCCACCAATGCAACATAAGGCACCTGTTTCTCTCCAATCTTTACCATCGTCTCTGTAGTTGCCCTAGCCCAATGGCACCGCGAAAAGTGACTACGCGGTATCAAGACAGGCTCATCAATTTCAGCATAATGCATAGGCTGAACCCTCTTCTCTACCTGCGAAAAAACAGAAGCATTCTCAACCATAATCTCATCCTCATCCTCATCCAACTCCCCAATCAAAACTCCCTGTGTATCAGTGGTAGACAATACATGTCTTTTCCTCTTCAGGACCTCCTGAAACTGATCCTGAAACTCTCTTTTCGAGATGCCCAAAATCTCAGAAATAGTGAAAGTCACCTCACTGCCAAGTATCTTATCATTAAAGATTTTCTTCATGTCTGTAGATGTCTCAATATCGGACATCAATCTAAACCCTGGCTGCTTTCTCTCTCTAGGCTCTTGCCTCTTTTCTCTCTTTTGAGCATCTTCCATCTGTCGATCTGGCCTGGTCTTGAAGACGGTCCTGTAGTAGGTGGAGTAACAAACTCACCCCCTATAGTCTTCTTAGCTGCACTTGGATTTTTTTCATCCCTCTTACGCTTCTCCTCAACAAGTACATCTGCACCATTAGACTTAGCCAAATAAGCATAAATAGAGCACCTATCAACAAGCGAGTCCCAACCTGTCTCTGATCTGATGCTAGAGCCTGCACTAGTCAAAACAGTTTGCTGAATTTTTCCCTTGTTCGCAGTCTCCATAGCATAAGTCCATAGTGCTGACTGAGTCTCTGATCCCTTCTCAATCTGGACTCCATATGCAGAAGCATCACCTCTAGCTGTCACATAAGAAGTACGCGCAACCATGTCATCCACTAACTTTTTCATTCCACCTTTACCAAAGTTGGTAGCAAGTGGACCTCCTGTCTCAGTCAACCAAATCTTACCATCTTGGCCCCAATATACCAAATTCTTCCTCCTTGCATCTTGAAAAGATTCACAATCCCTGCAATGCTGATGGTCCGTACTATCACACCAAATACATCTCCGATCTCTCCTAGGTGCACTAGGAGCACTCCTAGGTGCAGTAGGAGCACTAGAAGAAGTAGTAGGCGCAATCGAAGCAAACTTCTCTTTCAACTTTCCCACCAACTCCGCTTTGTCTGACTCCAGTGTCAAATCTGTTATGCCTTTGATTATGTCATCAAGAGAGGTAGGCACCGATGGAGCGAATGGTTTTGGAGCAGAAGGTGTAGGCATCGATCGTGGAACAGGAGGAATAGGTGGAGTGGAAACAGTAGGCACTGGCATAGGCCAAGAAACTGGCTGAGGAGGAGAAGAAATAACAGGGATAGAAGCAGGCATAGGAGCTGATGATGGTGTAGGTGTCATGGAACCATTCTGTAGGCGAGTCTTCCATATCCTCCTCTTGGTCAAAGTCGAGACTGCATTTTGAGCATCCTGCCAATGTGTTTTAAGACCCATAGACTTCATGCGATCCTCAAGAAGCTCACCCAATTCTTCTTGAAGAGCAGGATCTGCAGCTTGCAAGAAAAGCTCAACTTTTTCAACATCCAATGCTCTTTGTTCAATGGCATCAAGCTGACTATACCTCTCCTCAAATTCTCGAATCAACTCTGAAGCAGCTAGACCTTTGTTTGGCATGTAGACCCACTCTTGGAATGACCGCCGAGTAGCCATACCAAAGTCCTCAAGGAAATATTCTTCTTTCAAGGCCTTCTTAAAATCTTGCCAATGTGTATTTTGAATAAAAAGATCAGTCACTTTTGCCCTCAAAGCGGGTGTGACAAGACGAAGGAAGTACTTACTCATAAGTCCAGTTGGAACTCCAAAAAACCCCATCTTGATCTCATATGTCTTCAAATATGCTGAAACATTACGGCCGTCAAATAGCTTCTTCTCATTCTCAACTGCTTCAATAGCCTTAGTCGCGCTGTTTGCATTCTCCTGCTCCGAATAGAGTTGCCTTTGCTGAGACAACTGATGTTGATGCAATTGTTGCTGCTGCTGCATATACAATTGTGTCTTCTGATTTTGGAGTTGCATATACATGGACATATTCTGCAAAATCTGCTTTAGATCCTCTGTCGAAGTACTTGACGCAGCAGTCATTGATGGAGCTGAAGTAGAGGCAGCTGGAATTGTAGAAGAGGCTGAAATAGAGGTTGAAGTATCTCCCATCCTGAAATTTCTGCGACGCTTTCACGTCGGGTTCACCAAAGATGTCGAAGGGTTTTCGAAAGCAAAGTTGCAACTTCAGAAGTTCTTAAGAAATTCCAAGACGGATGATTAAGCGAAGCAAATAATCAAGACAAATATGATGTCTAATAACGATTGTATTACTGCCAAGTTTTCACTGTGACCATAGAGTGATACCATAATAAATCCACATGTGGTCCATGCAATTGACCCATGCCATGTATACAAGCTCTTATTAGAGTCCAAGCTTATGATAAGCAAGATTTCAAATGCTCACAATTGACAACAATTTCAGCCTGTTTCACTCTGAGTTACATCCATGCTGCCTTCACACATTTCTATTGGGTCTTAATGAATTCTTCTACACCTCTTGGAAGTCTCTTTATAAAGAGGTCTTTAGGGAAGATTTCAGTGACCTCCCTCACCACTATTTTAAATTTCACAACCTTAGCTTTAGTGTGCCTTTGCCTGTGAGCATTGTTGTGTCCATACCCTTTGGAGAGTGGCCTATCTGGTTTTGAAGGGAAAGTGTTGCTTCCTATTGTCTACTTATGCAATCAAATTTATGTGGCCTCTGCTTTGTATCTACCTTCAGCACGGCTGTCTCTACAGTCCTTTTTCCCAGGTCGTACCTCAAATATGCTCCCTAGCGCGCAACTTCTGTGACCTTAGAAAAGCTGCTGTCCTGAACGATCATTCCAGATTGAAATTGAAATCTGTGAGCAAGGTGTTCATGACAGTTGCAACAGAAGCATCTCGATTCCATGCTGTTCCCATGGCACCTCCAGATGAATATTCAATAGAGTTCTTCTCCGTTTCGCAGCCTTGACAATTTGAGCTCTGCTTTCAACACGAAAGGTGACATCTTGACAGCACGCAAAGACTCTAATACAGCTCTGTGAAGTTTCGCTTTGAGAGACACTCCTTCACCAAATCACGGAATTCAGACTAAGGCCTAGAGCTTCTTCACTGTTGGAACAGAGGAGCTTCGTGATTCTAGAAGACGAAAAAGAAACGAAACAGACGAATTCACTGGGAGACACTCCTGGCACCACGCAAATAGCACTCCTCAGCTTTGGAAATATCTCCATCTGCATATGCCTGGTTCCACAATTCTCAGGTGAAAAAAAACGATGCTTTGGCCCCTGTTATACGTCGATGAAGGCAAGGATCCCTTAAACTATCTCGCAAGTATTCGGGACAAACTCCCCCTTCGTCGTATCCATTTTGCAACTTTCGTTGTTGGATTCTTCTCCTCGTCTTTCGTTGTTGTCGCTTCAGGAGAGCTCACCACCTCCCCTTGTTTTTCAAAGCTCGTCAATGCCTTCACCCCAGAGAGAGAGCTTCCCTTTTCTCCCTATCGTTTTCTGGTTTCAATCCTCTTCCCTCCTCTCTGCTTGATTCCCCTTTCCATTATTACTACAGGTCGGCTCCTTCAGCATGTTTGTCAATGTTTCAGTCATCGGCTTTCGACGACTCAATCCTTTTCTTTTGTTACATTCTTCACTGTCGGCATCTCTTCATCGTTCCCTTTGTCATCCGATTCCCATTCGTATCTTTCCTCCCCTGTTCTCCTCGTATTCCCTACTGGTTCTTCCTCCCTGCAATTCCTCTTTCACAAGCGCTGTGCAGCCCAAATGAAGCAAGCCTCCTCTAGTTTTCCTTTGATTTTATCCAACACCTCAAAGCCTCTTAAGGAGTCGCTGTTTGGGGCACCTGATCGGAAGTGTGTCAGTTGCCAGAGCGGAAGAAGATTTACGGCCATCTCTGCGACCTTTGGCTAAATTGTAATAAGGTCCTCCACTCTCCACAACAGCATCTCTCGCTGCTAGTACGACTATATCTGCACATGACACCATGTAAGGACAAGCCTCCCACACTATCCCCCGTTGGTCTCGATGCCGTTGCTTTTTTTTTTCCCTTAATCCTCTGTTCCTTTCGCCATATGCCCTCGTAAAGCGGCCTTTTTTTTAAACCAGAAAAGCCGCCTACTTCGCATCATACTCTATATAAAGAGTATTAACCAGGAACAGTTTTTCTTAAAACCTCCTTAACTTCTTCAAGCGTTCTTGTCTCTATCTCAACACCAATATCCAGGTTATGATCCTTCAGATTCTTGCCTACAATAGCAATGCTGTTAGCAATACCTCCAGCTACGGCAATATGATTTTCTTTCACGAAGATCATATCAAAAAGTCCAATGCGGTGATTTTTCCCACCTCCTATCAAAACTGCCCATTTGTCGATTAGCCTAAGACCTGGAACAGTTTTTGCTGCAATGCAACGTAAGCGTTAACTTTTACAGTAGGAATAGTGCCATACACCCCAGTCATGGACTCAAATAGCTGAATTCCCTTGTCAACATAGCCAAGGATAAGGGAACTCCAAAAATACTCATTGCGTTGTGGCATGCAGTCAAACGTGTGCTGAACATCAAGCAAGCTCCCACATTTGGCTTATATATCCACCAATGTACTTCGATTTGCATCTCTTGGAAATAGTTTAGTACTTCCTCACAAAGCCCATAATCGGCATATCTTGAAATAAGTGTAGCCCATGAGATTGCATCTCGAGTTACCAATCTACCAAAAACTCCCTATTCTTCTACAAGCATGTCACATTTAGCATACATGTCAACCAGAGCATTGTTGATTAGTTCCTCTTGCTCCAAACCCTCTTCACTATATTTCCTGCATAGAATGAAAGAGCAAACATAACAACTAAGTATGTACAAAGTATCAAATCACACACACAACTTTTGGGTGGTTTTCACACCTGGAATGCGCAGCAATACGACAACGAGAGCATGTGGTGGGGTTGTTTGTTGTGTGTATGAGGTCCGGATAGTGCCATAGCTAGTGCCGGCCCATTTTAGGTCCCATCACTCCATTAATGATGCAAGCTATACTACTACCTTCATTTTGCTTAACTCTTCTAGAGGATATGAATGATAGCCACTTCATCTACTACAATCATCCATTCCTCTCTAGCACCACTCTTCAAGTCTACCTAGACCTCGAGGGGTATCTCCAAAGCTGTCAATTCCTTAACAAAACTATTAAGGCTCCTTCTCCACCGCCTCACTCCAATGACAAAGACTAGCTTGTTTCATGACTATGTAACTCAAAAAAAAGAAAGAAATAAAGAAAGAAAGGAAATGAAAGAAGGTACAAAACAAAGAGAATGGAAATGGAAAGAGAGTATCACACAAAGACACAACGAGCTACACATAGACTTAGGGGTTCTCAAGTTAGGCACATTGCAAGTTGCCTGGTCAGCCATATCTAACCCCTTGGACCTTTTTGATCCCCCACTACACATGCTTAGGGAACCTCAAGGGTAGGACATACCTAGGGAGGTAACACTTGTCTCCCTAAGCCTCAAGAGCAGGACATACCTCGACCTGTCTCCTTGAGTTGCAATCACTGCACCTCACTTCTGCACACAATGGGTCCTCAAGTATGGGACATCACCCAAGCTTAGATCTAACTCCTTGTTCCACTAGCACAAGCATGATGCCCTACACGATGAGGTAGACACTCCCCCTAGGTAGAGCATGTATTGTCTTTTCAGGTACTCCTAGATGCTGCAACCACCAACATTAGAGGCCCCGCGATCCACTCATCAACATACCCTTAGTCTCTAACAATGCAATCATTGCCAAGCTCCTCAACCACTACCAATCGATACAAGGCCCCATCATCCACTTAGGCAACCGCTCTTTAAAGCACCAGACCCTCAACAACAAAGCCCCGCAAGTGCCATGGGGCTTGTACTCCTTTAAAGGAGGGGGGTAATGTTAATCGCAACTCGAGATAAAAGAAAAAGAAGTGAAATGCAAATGAAATGGAAGAAGTAGGACGAAGAACAAGCAAAAGTGCAAGGGTGGCCTCTAAAATCAAGTTAAAATCAAAAGTGCATTTTTCAGTGAAGGTGTCCCAAAACTTTTGTAAAAGATTTGTAGGCTCCCTCCTATGCAAATTGTAAAAGGATAGATGGGCATAGGCTAAAGAAATAGGCCAAGTAGAAGGGAATGGAAAAGATGACTTTGCCACAATGGCTCGTCATTTAGAAAAGGGGATGACCACCCAAGAGATCTTAGGGCATGTATATAAACTCCAAAAAGTGAATGAGAGCTCCCTAGAAGCATCATTTGTCGGATTGGATAATGCATAATGTCCATGCTGCTAGCCCTTTTGATTGCCCTACTTCTTCAAGTAGTCCTTGGCAATATGACCGTACTTTCCATAGTAGGACAATCCTTATCTGTATTAGGATTTTCAAATGGATACTTCTGCTGGCATGAGCCTCTGCCTATAGGGCTATATCTCCCCTTGCCTATAAAATTTCCACCTCCTCTTGCATTTGAACCCTACTAGTTATTATGACTATAAGATACATTTTGTTGGACTCCTCTACTAGAAACATAACCTCTACCACGGCTACCATGGCTGCGTTGATTTGAATAGAAGACATTATCCTTGCACTTGGAAATACTAGAGCTTGTAGCCAATCATATTTTAACCTCTTCATGAATTATCAATGCAACAAGCTCATTGAAATTCGGCATTTCAGCCCGAATAGAGATGGAAGTATCAAATGACTTATATTCAAATCCCAAACCATTTAATGTCACTGGAACCATATCTTCATCCTCAACCTGTGTGCCAATGGATGCTAGCTGATCTGCAATAGTCTTAATCTCTGTGACATAATCATGTATAAATTTGGCTTTTCTCTCCATGTTGTTGAATTTCTACTTTAAGTGTATCTTCCTGGCACTGGTAGTTGTGTCATAATACATGATTAATATGTTCCATGCATCTCTTGGTGACTTGCAATTCATGATCTGCATTACCATAGCATCTAAGATACACAAAGATAACCAGTGTAGCACCATGCGAGCTCTTTCCAACCAAGCTCGATGTGCTTGTCTTTGATCAGTTGTAGGATTCCTATCTACGATTTCAGGTTTAGCTTCAACATCTATTACCAAGTTCCAATATCCTTTACCTATCCCTCCATGCAGAACTTCCATATGACATAATTATTGCTATCAAGCTTTCCCCCCACTATCTAGGTTATGTTTTTGGATCTGTCTGAGTTCGCCATGTTGCAATCAATGCCTGACTTCCTGCAAGCCAACAAGTCTAATTGACCAACTGGAGTCTTTGACTATTTATGACAGTTTTCTGCAACATAATGTTTTCTATAATCAAGGTATTTCATCCCATTAACATCTCAAAACCATCCACAAACATGTATCATAACCTATAGATACATCAGTCAACACATAGACCACGTAGGTTGAAACTCTGTACCATGCAACCTTATTGCAGTCAATCAAACATGCAATCTGAAATATGTAGACTATCAATGATCACTAGCTCTTCCAAGGCTAAAACTAAGATGTATATGTATCATACATTCTTTAAAACATCCAAGACATCTGTTATTTCATGTAGGAATCCATACATAATCATACATGCATAATTCAATTCATGTATAGCGGGTACATGTGTCAAATATCCTACTTACAGATTACAGTCACCCAATACACAACTCAACCAAGGTTTATTCCAGCTCAAAATGTCCTCAAATTACTTCATACATGTGCTATCAAATGTAGGGGTCAATACATTACCATACATACAACCATAGACACTTTGTCTAGACAATGTCATAGAATGCATTCCCTCTTTGTAACCAACCAATACATGTGATGGGACATAAAATGGGCCGGCACTGGCTATAGACCTCATGCTCATGACACACAAACACCCTCATGGCCTCGCGGACCAGGAGCGTCAATTTAATGCTAAAGAAAAAACTGCCCTAAAGCTTAATTCCTGTGTTTATAGTTTATAATCCAAAGTTTCCCTTAAACTCCTCAGAGGGAGAACCCTTATACATTGGCAATGCCACGATCACACACATATGGAGGCACTCCATCGACTAATAGTCGGAGCCCCACTGCAGCTCTCCTACATCGCACGGATCGGCCCTTTGATGCGCTGCTAAACATATAATACAAACGAGCACATACTCCTCTCAAGGTACCAATATTTTACGTTCCAGGATGTACCATTCCTCACTACACTTTCCCCTTAGGACCCAACGACTAACCTACAGCTTAGGACATCCTCTCACGCTCATCGTTGGTCACAACCTAAGGAAGACAGGTGCCATGCATCCAGTAGGTTTTTTCTGATATTTTTTAATTATTATGCTTAATGCAAATCGTGTATGGCTATGTGCTCAAACAAAAGAAAGATCAGCATCGTGCATGGTGCATAAACTATTCTTTCCATGAATTTTACTAGTGTGTGCTACATTGAAAGGAGGCACCGAGCCATATGCTCATGCTACCATCCTCTTTATTTAAATTGTTTCCTATATGCCAAGTGCAATGCATAAATCAAATCTTTTCTTTATCCTTTAGTGTTTCAGCCCCTCTTCATCCAACTCTTAGCATTTTGCATCATTGATCGGTTAGATAGGGTTTCTATGCATTTTTCCCTTTTAAAAACCCGATAAATACGCACAAAACATAGAAACGGGGACAAATCGAGGCCAACCTCATGCTTTTCCATCGTTATACATTGCACAAACATAGATATAATTTTCCCTAATTTTTGTCAGCCCATTTTCTATTTTTTCCTAATTTTAAACCCATTTTCCCATTTTTAGGCAAATCTTCCCTATTTTCCTTTAATAAATAATGACTGAAAATGAAAGTTGATCGTGGGATGTGGCCCTTGGGTTCATTAACAATAAAAACTCAGATTTAGTTGGTGTGACATATCATATTTCTCATTTATATAGCAAAACCCCCAATTTTACCCTGAAAACGCGTGTTTCTCATGTATTTTGACACTGATTCCGGCCATGTAGCCTTATATTTTCCAATTTTCAGGTTGCAAAAAGTTGAAACTCATGGAAAACAATGTCATAATGAACTCTCATCCCATATGAACAAGGTTTCATAAAGCAAATAGCATAAAAAGATCATTTTTCTTTATAAAAATAGCATTACTGCTTATTTTCAGGTCTCAATTTCTTGTTCTTGGTTAGGGGATTGATTTCCAGCATGCATTTAATGCTCAGCATTTTCAAGAATATCACTCTTCATGTCTTTATCCATCCAGAAGCAATCTAGTCTCATTTGGACAAGCTTTCCTTCACCATTCTTCATTGTCTTCTTCCACATAAGAACAGCCCCTTAAGGGAGAGAGAGGGAGGAGAGAGAAAAAATAAAATCAGAAATCTTCATCTAGGCCATCATTGCACGAGCGAGAGGTGGTGATATGGTCAGCAGCAGGCAGAGGGTAGGCAAGCCCCATAGTCACTTGTATGGGTTGTGTGCAGCCATGCATCTCCATCCATCAAGATCCAAGTGCATTTTTCAGCGCATGATGGTGCCTCCTTCATGCCACGATTTGATGCATGCTTCTCCCCCAAACTTTCATGTGACATTTAAATTTTGGGCTCCCAAAGGTCACTTGCCCATTTTGCCCAAATTGTGTCCACCCCTTCGCATCTTGACCGTTTCCTTGGCCATTTCCCCATCCGGTGTCCAAATCGAGTGCTGTAAATTTCTACACATCCGGCTTAACATCCCGCATTGAGTAGCAACTCCTAACAACCCGCACGACAGTCTAAAAAATTATCAAAAATCAACAAGTGTCGTTCGGACACATTTTAAGAGTCGTATATCACTTGGGTGATTAAAAGCGTCCTAGCTGGAGCCACCGCCTTCGACGTTTAATGTTTTTCCCTTGATATTCATAATTTTTGACTATTTTTAAGCACTTCTTGGCATCAAAACTCCGCTCTCATTGGCGACCATGGGATAGGGTGACTTAGCCCGTTGAATCCCACAATAGATTTGCACAAAACAACCAAAGTAAGCATCAAGCTGATACAAAATAGATACATACTAAACACAGCACAATGCTCACCCTACCCCTTGACAAAACCAAGGCATAACATCCACAAGGAGTAGGACTAGTATAATTTGATAAAAGGTCTGAAGCTAGTCACTAACCAACTGCTCCAACATGGCAAAATGAAAAAGAACTATCAAAGAGGTTGCCCTAAGTGGTGGTCTGAACTACCTAACTAAGGACAACACAACCAGGAGCTCCGACTAGGCGAGGACTCCTATAGCCTGATCAAGAAGTATTTTCTTTCAGCACATTTCTTCTTTTAGGGTTTTTATTTTCCCATACTCGGGCATGTAAAAAGGAGGGAGCTGAGCGTAGTGACCCAAGGAGAACAGGGCATTGGCCTCAGGTCCTATCTCGGTACCCAAGAACCTACCAAGCCTTTGCAAGGCGACACTTAATCCTTTTCTGATGCTCACTTTTATTTTCGCTCCAACCTTCCTTAATTTCTTCTTTTCCAACAAGATGCCACCCCTAGGAAGACAAGGCATCGGCCCTGGGTCGGACTCATCCCCAAGAACCTACCAGGCCCTCACTAGGCGATGATCAACTGCTTATAAATTTCTGTTTCTTTTCTTTTCTACTTTGATAGGGGTTAGAACCCCTTTTTACACACCTTTGTATATATTTATTTTCTTTTAAGATATTCAAGGTTTCTTTCCTTCTATCATCATTATTTTTCTTCTACAGGCTTCTCTAACTGCCTCACAACTAAGCAAGAACTCCTAGAACGGCCACTTGGCAGGCTAGCAAAATAGGGTCACTAGAACTCCCTTCTAAAACAGGTCTTTCGATGCCTAGCAATGTCTTTACAGGAGGCAACGACTACTCAGACCTCCCTCAGACATACCCAACCTGAACCTGGGACTTCATGCCTTGGTTTTCGATCCCCAATAAGAAAGAAAGACCCCCTTACAAGTACACAGACAAAAATGACGTAAAACACAGTACTCATAAAGGAGAGATATCATCTGGATAGGGCCACGAGAAGCTTCCATGCAACAAAAGGCTCCTTCCAAGCTCTTCTTCCAAAACTGTCTAGCACAAAACTAAAACAAGAAACCATTAACCATACCTGCACTAAACAGATAGCTGGCCCTCTTGGCCTAATGAAATAAAGCATTTCACTACAAAAATTAATCGGCCCTCTTGGCCTAACGAAATAAAACATTCAAAACCTTGCAAAACTGGCCCTCTTGGCCTAACGAGATCAAATAGAATAGCACCTACACATCCCTCCCTGAAAGAATATAGATATACAATAATAAGATCCTTTCCAAGGAGGAAAAACCAGGGCTCCCAGCCCTAAACTAAATGCATAACGTTATGACCCATCCAGCCTGCATATATAGCAAGAGGCGTATGCATAACATGTTGTCTAATCAACCTATGGGTCCAGGATAACAACAGTAGATTGGTCTCGGCTACTCTTTGCATCACCCATATCAACCATCGTCTGCCATATATTGCATGCTCTGATAACATTCCCCACAAGTGACCGGGTCCCGTTTCATCATTAATCACAATATCCAACCTAGGACCACATTTAAAGAAAAGGTCTTCTTCATAAGCAAGATTTGCTAGTGAATCCGCAAACTAATTCTAATAACGTGGAATCAGCTGAAAAGACACTCTCTCAAACTCTTCAAGTAGGGTCATAGCAGTTCGATGATACATACAGAGAATGGGATTCCGCACTGTGTATGTCCCATCTAGCTGATTCAGGATCAACTGGGAATCCCCTTTTACTAACAACCGCTGAATACCACCTTGCTTGGAAATATGCAGTCCCATAATCAAGGCTTTATACTCTGCCATATTGTTAGTGAATCGTGCCCCGAGATAAGTAGCTAACTTCATTGTAACTCTATGTCGGGGATCTCGGATTACTACTCCAACACTCCCTTTGTTATTAGGGCCACTCGACGCTCTGTCAAAATATAATGTGTACGTCCATAATGGGTTTACACAGCCTGCCATCACGAACTCCTCTATTTGTAATTATGGTAATCAAAATTTAGCATGTTTAGAGGATGAACTGATGGCTCCATCCCACCTTCTTCATTGAACTCAACAGGGATACTCATCAACAATCGTAAGCAGTGATGGCAGAAGACTTTGATCTCCCACACAAAGGTTCCATCTACTTTCTCAATCACTTTGTATCCTTTGCTCCACCAGATAAGTTTCCCCTGATGGTATCTCTACTCCAGATATGGGTGCTCCAAATAAGGAATTAACCGACCCATTAACCAGATTTTAGCTCTTTTGCAGGTCTCAAATCATCCCCAGCATGGATCTGCAATGCATTTTCTTTGTATTAGTATACTTAGAAATAAAAAGGTTTAATCTTACTAAGATTAACCTTATTTTTAAACTTTACTCCCTTTAGATCAGCTAATAGAGCCATAGACCTATTTTTCCCCAGCCTAACAATCTTGTAGGGGCCATCCCATTTAGGTTCTAGCTTCCCTGGAAACAACTCCCTATGCGCATCGTAATATAGGACTAATTGCCATTTTTTAAAGGTATACTTCTTCGCTCTAAGGTCATGTAACTGCTTCATCCGACGTTTAGCTACCTCCTGGTGTAATAAGCTCTGCAACTTCAGTTCATCCAAGTGGGCTATGGTCGTGAAACGTTCAAAGAGCGAATCCTCATCTCCCAAAGAGTGGTTAATTGCAAACCGTATGATTGGCAACTCAATTTCAAGGGGCAACACACACTCTTCCCTATAAACTAATTTAAATGGAGTATGGTCGGTAGCGCGCTTGAACATTGTATTGTATGCCCATACTGCCACATACAACTTCCTGTCCCAGTATCGTTTCTTCTCATAGACTATTTTAGACAAGATACCCACAAGCTGCTTATTAGTACTTTCAACTTGACCATTTTCTTGCGGATTATAGGGGGTCGTTTTATTGTGCTTGATTTGCCAAGCTTCAGTCAAGCTTTTGATCACTTTATTCAAAAAATGGGTTCCACGGTCCGACACTAATTCTCTCGGTGGACCAAAGCGACAGATAATCTGTTCTAAAAGGAAACTTGCAGTTTCTTTTGCATTTTCCTACCTCGTTGCCCGCGCTTCTGAGCATTTTGTAAAATAATCAGTTGCTACTATAATGTATCTCTTCTGAGTAGTAGACGACGGGGTGATAGGACCCACAAAGTCAATGCCCCACTTCTCAAATGGAAGGACAGCCATGATAGCCGTAAGTGGGTGTTTCCTATTCTCTCTACTATCATGCCTTTGATAGGTATCACATCTCTTAACATACTCAAAAGAATCTTGGAAGATGGATGGCCACCAATATCCAACTCGTAAAGCTTTCTGCGCAATCAACCGTCCCGCGAAGTGCCCTCCACATGCAGAGTCATGACACTCCTCCAAGATGAAAGGAACCTCGTCAGGCATCTCACATCGGCGGTAGATATCATCAACACCCTGCCGATATAGTGTCCCTGTGATCAAGGAAAAATTCAAAGCCTTTTGTTTGATTTTTCTCTTTTCTGACTTTGATAAACCAGCTCCAGTCTCTCCTGTTGATAGATAATGCGTAATAGCAGTATACCAAGATGGAATGGAAGCTGTATCAATTTTAAACATTTCTTCAATATCACTTCCTTTGCATAGAGGATGTAGTGCCTGAATTTCTTAGTCCCAAAGACCATTGCAAGACACAAATTCTCCATGTAGATATAATTGATCTCTAAAATGCCCAAGTTCCGACTAGCAAAAGCTATCGGATGATACCACTTTTCCTCCCAGATTTGGGCTAAACAACAGCTGATACTATGCATGGTGGCTATTGAAAATATGTAAAACATCTCACCGCTTTTAGGTGCTTTTAAAACGGGTGCTTTTACTAGCTCCTGTTTCACATCCTCGAAAGCTACCTTACAAGGGTCGCTCCATTCAAATGAACAGCTAAAGGATAATAAATTTGTTAATGACAACGTCATTTTTTACCAAGGCATTTATAAACCTTCGACAGTACCCTATTGATGACAGAAAGCTATGAATCTCTTTCGGAGTGCGTGGTGGACTCATAGCGACTATAGCCTTGATCTTTTCGGGGTCAATGGCTATCCCTACTGAATTAACCACATGGCCTAGCAATAGCCCATAAGGTACTCCAAAAACACACTTCCGTGGGTTAAGAGCGATACAAATTTGTCTGCAATGCTCAAAACACTTTCTTAAAATAACCAACATCCTTTCCCTAGTGGCTGCCCCTAGGTCATCGATAAACACTTTCAACTCATCTGGGGAGATGTCACCAAAGGTCTTGTCTGCTTATCATTGCCATGATCCAGGTGCATTGCACAAACCAAAGGCCATCACATGGTACGCAAAAGTACCAAAGACAGTAATAAAAGTTATTTTCAGCTTGTCCTCTTCTGCAATTGCCATCTGGTTGTATCTTGCAAAGAAATCCATAAACAAATATATTTCCCTACCTGCTAATTGATCCAAAATCCGCTCAATAAATGGAAACGGGTAGTAATCCTTAACCGTCTGCTTATTCAGCTCTCTAAAATCTACACATAATCGGATCCGGTTGTTTTTCTTCTTCCTGATGACAACTGGTGAACACCATTCTATGTGCTGAACAGGGAAGATCAAACCAGCTTTCCGTAACTTATGTAACTCCTCAAACAACCCGTCCCTTAGTTCAAAAGGCATACGCCTTACTTTCTGACGCACAAGATGACTGCCTTCTTTTACATGAATAGTATGAACATCCAGGCTGGGAGGAATGCCTCTCAATTCATCATAACTCCAAGCAAAGATGTCACGAAATTCTTGAATCAAGGACACATAGTCCTCCCTTTCTGCTGAACTGAGCATGGAACCTAATTTAATTGGCCGCGAATCATTCGGCATGCCAAGGTCCAACTCAATCACATCCGCGTTTCTTATCCTATCTTGCGGCTCTATTGGCTCGTTTAAAGTTATCTGATAAATGTCCTCTATAATGGACCCCTCTTTAGATTCATCGCTGGAGGATGTCTCACTACCAGATGGATCGTCTGTTGTCTCTAATTCAGTAGAAGATAAAGGAGCTCTCTCACTTTGAGCAGACTCAGGATAAGCATCGACTATTACTCGATTAGCACCTCTACCTAGAACCACTTGACCGGCAGGTATATCGACTTGACAGTCTGTTCGTAAGATCCAAGGCCTACCTAGCAAAACTCGATAGTTAGGACGTCCTACAAATCTTATCACCCTAAAGTCCAAGAAGCATTCTACACTCGCAACTGTAACATGGACTCTAGTAAAGCAACCTTCTGGTTGTCTTAGACTATCATCAGCCATTCTAAGAAGGGTGGAGCTATCTTTTTGGATGCCTAGACCTAGCCACTCCATCAACTCCGAACTCATGATATTGAGGGAGGATCCAGTGTCTACAATAGCATGTTCCACTAATATTCCATCCACATAAGCTAGAACCCTAGGGCAGTTCTGTTCAGCATGATCAAACCAATCTTCCCCTACTCGTGCTATGCCCAAAGGTTCTACAATATACCCAATACGCAGGATCTTCTTAAATTCCTTGCGCACTCCTGGAGATAATTTAATCAATTGCAAAAGGTTCACATCTGGTTTGACTTCACAAAGAGAACTATCCAAATCAAAGTCATGGTAAGTAGCCAAAGCTCTCTTTTCTCACCAAACCATCCTCTCTTTTGGTCTTTGGACTGGTTTTGGTGCTTCTTTCTTAGCTCTTGCCTTCTTTCTTGGTACTTCTTCATCCTTCTTAGGGTTTCCTTTTCTGTCAACCGGCCTTAGTGGTCCCCCTTCTATGCTAGGATTCTGGACTTGCGTCCCCTTATCCCCTTGTTTAGGGTTTCCCTCGACCGGTTTTGCATTATCTTTGTCAACCTCTTTAGCCTTTTGGCCTCTTGTCACGGCTCTTAAGTTAGAGGTTTCGACATCATTGACTCGCACAACCTCAATAAGGCTGACTCCATTGCCTTGTGGCAACTCCTCTACAGTGGTCTTTCCCCTCTACAATATTTGCCTTGGTACATCATTTTGCTGCAGGGTATTTCCTTGCGCTCTATGATTAATAGGGCCCGGCTGTTTACTCCCTTGTTTGAGGGAACTAATCTTACTCCAACAGGTAGTAGCTAAGTGGCACGACTTCCCACAAATATCACATTTCACATTTGGACAGTTTCTAGGGAAGTGCTGCCCACCACACCACTTACAACTAAATCTTGAGGGTCCACCCTCTTCAGGGCATCAACTCCCTATCAGATTTTGTTGCTTCTTTAAGAAATTAATGTTGACAGCTATTTGTTGATATTTTTCAAAAATCATATCGGTATAATGCTTCATCATATCCTTGACGAAGTTAAGGACATTAGATACACTCGACTCATAGCCTTGATCATCAACCCGTCATTCCATTGGCCTAACAATCTGATTTGGCATTGGTTGTTGACCCATAGGAACAACGTTAGAATTCAAAACTTGGCCTCCAACATTTGGTGGAGCCAACTGACTTGCCATAGGCATAGTCACACTAGGAGGAGCTGGCAGCAAATATACATTCTGAACCACTCTCCCTCTCCCATTAGGGTTAGTCATAGGCATCCCTTGACTTCCATTCGTCAATGCTAGATTTCCTCCAAGTACTAAGCCCCCATTAACATTAATTCGAGAGGAGTAGATCATTTGTAATCGTGCTTCTACTCCCTCTGCTCGTGTAATAGCGGTGCCTATATCTGCCAAGGCCACACTGCTCAATTGTACTTGGATATTAAAATCCAATCCATGCAAAAAGTATTGCAATTGGGCAGCCAACGGAATGGGAATGTAAGTTTATAGCTTACGGAATACTTCATTTAGCTTCTTGGCATATGCTTTCACATTCTCATGAGGGTTTAAGACCCGCAACCAATATTGGCCACCTCTTTCAGGGGCATACTCTCCTCGGAAAGCTGCATAGAATTGATCAATTGTGGTTATGGTCCCAGACTCTATGCTGTGATACCATACCGCAACCCTTCCTTTTAACGTCATATTAAAGAACATCATGAGATGTCCCTCATCTTGGATGCAATAATTGAACATCAATCTTTGGAACTCACAAATGTGAAATTATGCATCCTCTTCCGCTAACCCATTAAAAATAGGCAAGGGAACTCCTAAGGCTAGTAAATCCGACGTCCCTGTAGGGATTACAATGGGTTGTGCCATGGCGACAATCGAATTAACAATAGGAGCTTGAACGGGTGAATTCACCCCCCCACTTGAAGTGGATAGACTTGATGGAGGAGAGGAAAAACTTACGCTTCCTCTTGCAGCTAACGGACTATGTAGAGCAGTTGGGTTACTAAGACCACTGCCTCTTATATGTACCAGGCTACTTCTTTGAGGAGAATAACGACTTACAATCTCTAACCACCGCCTAGCCCTCTCAGCACATTCTGCTTTTTGGATTTCGGATTGAGGGTCCTTATCAGAGGACATAAACCAACTTTCTCTTGGTCCCTAGAAACCCTAGATCCGAAAACCACCACTTATAGGTAGCTCCTGATAGACACACCACTGATGGGACGTAAAATGGGCCGGCACTGGCTATAGCACTAGCCGGGACCTCATGCTCATGACACACAAACACCCTCACAGCCTCGCGGACCAGGAGCGTCAATCTAATGCTAAAGGAAAAATTGCCCTAAAGCTTAATTCCTGTGTTTATAGTTTATAGTCCAACATTTTCCTTAAACTCCTCAGAGGGAGAATCCTTATACATTGGCAATGCCACGATTACACACATATGAAGGCACTCCACTGACTAATAGTTGGAGCCCCACTGCAGCTCTCCTACATCGCATGGATTGGCCCTTTGATGCGCTACTAAACATATAACACAAACGAGCACAAACTCCTCTCAAGGTACCAATATTTTACGTTCTAGGATGTACCATTCCTCACTACACTTTCCCCTTAGGACCCAACGACTAACCTACAGCTTAGGACATCCTCTCATGCTCATCGTTGGTCACAACCTAAGGAAGATAGGTGCCATGTATCCAGTAGGTTTTTTCGGATATTTTTTAATTATTATGCTTAATGAAAATCGTATATGGCTATGTGCTCAGAAAAAAGAAAGATTAGCATCATGCATGGTGCATAAAGCATTCTTTCCATGAATTTTACTAGTGTGTGCTGCATTGAAAGGAGGCACCAAGCCATATGCTCATGCTACCATCCTCTTTATTTAAACCATTTCCTATATGCCAAGTGCAATGCATAAATCAAATATTTTCTTTATCCTTCAGTGTTTCAGCCCCTCTTCATCCAGCTCTTAGCATTTTGCATCATTGATCGATTAGATAGGGTTTCTATGCATTTTTCCCTTTTAAAAACTCGATAAATACACACAAAACATAGAAACAGGGACAAACCAAGGACAGCCTCGTGCTTTGCCATCGTTATACATTGCACAAACATAGATATAATTTTCCCTAATTTTCCTCAGCCGGTTTTCTATTTTCCCCTAATTTTAAACCCATTTTTCCCATTTTTGGGCAAATTTTTCCTATTTTTCTTTAATAAATAATGACTGAAAATGAAAGTTGATTGTGGGCTGTGGCCCTTAGGTTCATTAATAGCAAAAACTCAGATTTAGTTGGTGTGACATATCATATTTCTCATTTATATAGCAAAACCCCCAATTTTACCCTTAAAACGCGTGTTTCTCATGTATTTTGACACTGATTCCCGCCATGTAGCCTTATATTTTCTGATTTTCAGATTACAAACAGCTGAAACTCATGGAAAACAATGTCATAATGAACTCTCATCCCATATGAACAAGGTTTCATAAAGCAAATAGCATAAAAAGATCATTTTTCTTTATAAAAATAGCATTACCACTTATTTTCAGGTCTTGGTTTCTTGTTCTTGGTTACGGGACTGATTTTCAACATGCATTTAATGCTTAGCATCTTCAAGAATAGCACTCTTCATGTCTTTATCCATCCGGAAGTAATCCGGTCTCATCCGGACAAGCTTTCCTTCACCATTCTTCATTGTTTTCTTCCACACAAGAACAGCACCTTAAGGGAGAGAGAGGGAGGAGAGAGAAAGACTAAAATCAGAAATCTTCATCCAGGCCATCATTGCGCGAGCAAGAGGTGGCGATATGATCAGCAGGCAGAGGGTAGGCAAGCCCCATAGTCACTTGTATGGGTTATGTACAACCAGGCATCTCCATCCATCAAGATCCAAGCGCATTTTTCGGCGCGTGATGATGCTTCCTTCATGCCACGATTTGATGCATGCTTCTCCCTCAAACTTTCATGTGACATTTAAATTTTGGGCTCCCAAATGTCACTTGCCCATTTTGCCCAAATTGTGTCCACCCCTTCGCATCTTGACCGTTTCCTTGGCCATTTCCCCATCCGGTGTCCAAATCGAGTGCTGTAAATTTCTGCGCATCTAGCTTGACATCCCGCATTGGTTGGCAACTCTTGACAACCCGCATGGTAGTCTGAAAAATTATCAAAAATCAACAAGTGTCGCTCGAGTACCTTTTAAGAGTCGTATTTTACTTGGTGCTTAAAATCGTCCTAGCTGGAGCCGCCGCCTTTGACATTGAATATTTTTCCCTTGATATTCATGGCTATTTTTAAGCACTTCTCAGCATCAAAACTCCTCTCTCAACATGACCATACAGACAACCATAGACACTTTGTCTTCAATAGACAATGTCATAGAATGCATTTCATGTTTGTAACCAGCCCCAAGACAATGTCAATACATTTATTTCTAGCTTCAAACTTCAACTTTCATGAGCATTCAATGCTCATCTCAGTCCTCCAAACATTCAACAAACATATGCATGTTATACACTTAACAGAAGCTAATTGATGTTATGTAATGCTTCAAGACCAATGAGTACTTGTTATCCACAGTTTTATGAAAGTTTTAAGCTTGTCATATACTTCCAGATCTCAATATTTTCTTCAAGAATTGCAACTCAAATGCATAAGCCACAATACATATGTCTTCCAAGATGTATCTATACTTCAATGGAGCCAAGAATGCATGCCATATAGCTTCAATGCTTCAATGAAGATCTAGTGTATGCTGTATATTCATTGTTTACAACAATTCGTTGTCTATTCTAGATTTGTGTACCTGTGCATAACCTTCAAACTTGTTGGGGGTAAAGGCGCCTCCGCCATGCCGCCCTGTGTATTACTACACTAACAGTACCCGCCACTGCACACTGTAGGTGGCGGGCGCCCGTCACGTCACTTTATTCTTTATTCTTTTAGTGACAGTTTGAATAAAGGAAGGCCTGGTCACACATTGTGACTGTTGGAGTTCCCATTTCTTGTCTCTCTCTTTCTTGCTCTTGCTCTCCCGCCATAGCTCGCGTGCAAGCTTCGATCCTTCTCACCTTTCAACTGGTATTAGAGCTTGGCATTCTCTTGCTCGAGCTCGACTCGGTGCTTCCCGACCTTCGCATCCACTCGCTTCACGCATTGGATCTCCATCCCGGCAGCCATATCCGATCTCCCCGAGCTCCCGTCACTCCCCAGCTTCTCGAGCACCTTCCCAGCCTATTGAGGCACCTTCAAGGCATTGATACTGAGGTATTTGATCATTCTTTCAGGGTTTTATTTCAGTCTACAGGTTGCAAACAGCAAGGGCAGCCATGGCTTCAAACTCTTGAAGCTTATTCCCCTCATATTGTGCCTTACACCTATCAAGGCTCAAAGAGGCTTGTCATAAGCCTTCGATAGGCCCTTCTTGAGCCCCCCATTACCCCCTTTTCAGCCCATGTGGAGCAGCAGCAAGTTCAACACCAACAGGGCAGATTGCATCATTTTTTTCCAGGCTGTGAGCACTCATCTACTTCAGCTCCACACTTGGCCATTGCTTCTTGCTCTCTACCTTGATCAAGAGGGCTATAGACTTCATGTTTGATGGCATTCAAGCTTTGGGCATTGGTCTTGATCATTCGGGGCTGATTTCTTCAGATTTGGGACTGTCATAAACTGTCATAACAGGCTGAAAATAGGGCAGCACCATTGGCATTAGCATTTGTTGCTTATACTCCATTCCGGTTGTGCTATTTGATGCCCGTATGCGGTCTACATGATGCCTAGTGCCTTGGGAATGTATGCACATGATTATGCCATGATTTTGGCCTGAAATATTGGCTAATTTGGGACTGTTATTTACTGTCATACAGTGCTGGAAACACGGCAGCCACACTTGGCATTGGCATTTGATGCTTATACTCTACTCCGGTTACCTTATTTGATGCCCGTATGCGGTCTACTTCCTACCCGGATGTATTGGGGATGTATGCATTTGGTTTGACCATGATTTTAGCTTGAATTTGGGGCTGAAATCTACTGTTTAGAACAGTAAATACATGCTGGAATAACTGTGGGCTGAAGGTACTTTACATGCTTTGGCACTTACCTACCGATACCGGATGTATGCTTTGAGCTTTGGCATGATGTCTCTGACATTTGGGGACGGCTTGGAGCATATGTATGAGATTATGGGATGCTTTTGAGCTTCGCATTAGCTCTGTCTTCACTGGCATTTGGACCGACTTGGCATGCTCGTGGACCGTCTATGCCTCATGTCTCTGCTTGACAGTTAGGCTTTTGCATTACATGCTTTGGTTCGTGACATATGCTATTTGGTTCGTGTATGCCATACCGACATTTGGAGCTTGGATTTGGATGTATTTGAGCATTCCCGGCTTACTTGATCACTGATCATGGTTGCTATTTGGATGTCATTGAGTTGACCGAGAGCTTATTTGGGCTTATGTATTGCTTCATGGTTAATACGACTGGTGCTTCATGTATGTCATGCTCTCTTGGATGCGCTTGATGCATTGACAGGGTCACTTATCACTGGTGCTTTCTCTTGGGTTGTTTGAGCTTCTGAGTGGGAGCATTTTACATGCTTGCTTAACCTTTGACAGTTGCATGCTATTGGAGCAGTTTATGTCTTGAGCAGCTACATACGCATTGAGACTTTGGGATCATACTCCGATCTTTATGGATATGCATTGATGTACTCTTGGTTCACAGGATGCTTATGAGCTGAGTCTCATATTTGGATCTTTCTCTTTGAGCAGACACCTATTTGTGTCAGGTTTTGGCAGTTAGAGGAACGCTTTGCCTAGAGTGTCTGGGGGTGTGCCTTTCACTGGCAGATGTTATTTTGACATGCTTCGGTGTTGAGCTCATGTTCTTTTCACTGTCATTGGCCTTGCTTATGTCCGTTTCATGCCGGCTTTGGACCTAGCATTGTTTGCTTGACATTGGATCCTATTTTGGGACAGTTTGCTCTCTAGACTGCATATCTGCAATTTATTACAGCAAGCAGTTATTGGTGGACTGAGGTGTACTTTTCATGCTGAAATATCCTGATTTGGTGTACCGCACCTAGTACTAAGTGGGCAGCAACTTTTGGCACACTTTGCTCGCCCTTTGGACCCCGTTTTGGTCATTTTTGGGCAGTTTCTACAGTAAAACAGCAAGCAGTTTTGGACTGTTTGGGCATTTCCAGCCTACATAATGGCGTCATCTTTGTCAAGATTGTGGGAGAGAAGGAAGGAGTCTCACTTGTAGCTTTCTTGCTTGCACAATGGGAGAATACACACAAGGGTGGAGGCTGAAAACAGTTTTCCTCTTCTTAGTTGTGTAAGCCAAATGAACTCTCTTTCAAAGAAATAGAAGAACCCTGTATATATGGGTCTCAAACCAAACTCAACTAACTAAGGTGGCATACTAACTGAGCCACAAACTAGAGTAGATAAGGATAGCTATCGTGTAGCTATTATTCAGGGGCGGTGTACCAACCGCGTCTGCAACTAACACGTCGGTGACATAAATGCACAACGGTCACCCTGGCGTATCACGAGTGGAGCTCGATATGTCAACAATCTTCGCACGATAGTGCCATCTTTAACATTACAAAGTTGGATGGTACCAACTACTCTTACTGGAAGAGTCAAATATGGCAGGTTTTGGTGCAAAAATCTCAGATTAAGCCACTTCGGTTGAGTGGGGAGCAGCCTGAAACTATGGACAATGATGACTGGCTTGAACTTGATGAGCTATGCAAGTCCACGATTGTATTGTCTCTCACTGAGAACAGGTACATTATAATGTATTTGAGGAAGCACAGAGTGCATGGGATCTATGGAATAAGATCAAGAATCTTTATGATAAGAAAAGTCCGGCGAGTCAGATGTACTGGTTGAAGCAGCTTATGGATCTGCGCATGAAGGATAATGCGACTATGTCTGCTCACTTGAGCCAGTTCCATGCTATACTGAAGAACCTGACTTCGCAGGATATTACCTTTGGAGAGGAAGTAACTCCTCTTTTCTTGCTTGGGACTCTGAATGAGTCATTGGATGTTTTCCATACTGCTCTTTGTGCCTCTAGTGCTACTCTAAAATTGGCAGATGTTGAGAGTGCTCTTCTTCAGGAAGAGGTGAATCGCAAAAACTTGGATGCCTCTCGTGGTAGTCATGCTTTGACAGTTAGAGGAAGGAATGACAAGTATGACCGTGGTAATGGCCGAGGCCGTGACTCGCAGAAGGGTCGGTCTAAATCTCGTGGCAAGTCGCGTAGTAAGTCGCGTGGGCGCAATGCAAATGTCACTTGTCATCATTGTGGGAAAAAGGGCCATACTAGACCACAGTGTCATGAGTTGCGCAATGAGAAGCGCAAGGATAAGGGGAAAGATAAAGTGCAGGAGAAGTCCTCTGATCGCAGCATAGTACCTGCGAAGTCCAGGGTCAAGATTGAGGAAATTAATGTCACGCACACTGAGGAGTCCGATGGTGGTGATGAGTTTATACTTGCAGCCAGTTCTTCTGATGCTTCACACTTGACTGAGACATCTAGTATGTATGCACAGTGCTGGTTATTGGATTCAGGAGCATCCTTCCATGTGACGCCTTACCGTGAGTGGTTCCACTCTTACCGCACTATATTTGGTTCAGTCAGACTTGGAGACGACATGTCTCTTAACATTGTGGGCATGGGTGATATTCAGTTGTAGTTTTCCACTGGCAGTTCATTTTTGCTTAGGGATGTATGTCATATACCTGCGCTTACACGCAGTCTTATGTCTGCAAGACAGCTGGATGATGCAGGATTTCATGTATGTTTTGGGGATTCTGCCTGGAAGATTACTCGTGGAAGACTTGTGCTTGCTAGAGGCACCAAGTCTGGCAGCCTCTATCCTCTTGTTGTATCTGGGTCCTCAGTTGACCATGTTTTGGCAGTGGGCTCTATCCCACATGTATCACTTTGGCATGCCCGTTTGGGGCATATGTCTTTGAAGGGAATGAAAATGTTATCTGGTTTGCAGTATCTTCCGCCTTTGGACTATGCACGTTTTGACTCGTGTGATCATTGTCTTTATGGTAAGCAGAATAGGTCTATGCATAAGAAATCGGGTAGGCCACGCATGAGTGAGCCCTTGGCATTGGTGCATTCCGATGTTTGTGGGCCTATGCCTTGTATGTCTATGGGTGGCGCGAAGTACTTTGTTACCTTCATTGATGATTTTTCTAGGAAAGTGTGGGCTTATCCCATAAAGCAAAAGTCCGATGTCTTGTCAGTCTTTCATCGTTGGCTTGCTCTTGTTGAGAACCAGACTGGGTATAGGCTGAAATGCCTTAGGACTGACAATGGGGGAGAATATGTCTCACGTTCTTTTGAGCAGTTTTGTGATGATAGGGGTATTAAGCGTCAGTTGACCGCCCCTTACACCCCACCCCAGAATGGTTTGGCTGAGTGCATGAACGGGACTATTCAGGAGCGTGTGCGCTCTATGCTTAGCCATGCAGGCCTACCCCAGAGTTTTTGGGCTGAGGCAGTTAGTACGGCAGTGCATGTCATAAACCGATCACCTTCCAGTGGATTGGATTTCCAGGTTGCAGAGGAAGTTTGGGCTGGTAAGCCACCCTCTTATGCGCATCTCCGTGTCTTTGGATGTGAGGCATTCTGCCATGTGCCCAAGGACAAGAGGAGTAAATTGGATCCAAAGAGCATTAAATGCATATTCCTTGGCTATGGTGAGTCAGGAGAGATGGGCTATCACCTATGGGATCCGCAGGCGCGGAAAATAGTACGCAGCCATGATGTCGTCTTCCATGAAGACAAGATGCACAGGCAGCCTGAGAAGGTGGTTGAGATCCGCAGAGTGATCTTTCAGGAGGAGCTTAGAGCTCCAGCACAGCCAGTAGTACAGCCTGCAGCAGTTCCTCCACAGGGCCAGGGTGTTGGACAGGCAATTAGACAGGCAGCAGAGCCTGCGGTGAGACGGTCTGCTAGAGACAGACGTCCACCTGACAGATTTCAGCCCTCTATGCATTATGTTTTGGTTACAAATGCAGGAGAGCCTTTCACTTATGATGAGGCTATGCGCAGGGGTGACAGTCACTCCTGGGAGAGGGCTATGCAGTCTGAGATAGACTCCCTGCATAAGAATGAGACTTGGGATTTGGTTGCCTTGCCTAAGGGCAAGAAGGCTTTGCCATGCAAGTGGGTGTACAAGCTGAAAAGTACCCCTGGACACCCCAAGCCGGCATACAAGGCTAGATTGGTAGCAAAGGGTTTTAAGCAGGAACATGGTGTGGACTTTGATGAGGTCTTCTCTCCTATGGTTAAGATGACCACCCTGCGCTTAGTCTTGGCTTTGGTTGCACAGGTTGACTTAGATCTATATCAGATGGATGTCAAGACGGCTTTTCTACATGGGGACTTGCATGATGAGATCTATATGGATCAGCCTAAGGGCTTTGCAGAACCTGGCAAGGAGCACCTAGTGTGCAAGTTGAAGAAGAGCTTGTATGGCTTGAAGCAGGCACCTAGGGAATGGTATCATAAGTTTAATGCCTTTATGCAGTCACAAGGCTACAGAAGAAGTGCTATGGATCCGTGTCTTTACACGAAGAAAGCCCGTGATGGCAGTTTGCTTATCTTGGTACTCTATGTTGATGATATGCTGATAGCAGGGAAAGCTCATGATGAGCTAGATGCTCTTAAATCTCAGCTGAAGAAGAGCTTTGAGATGAAGGATTTGGGACAGTCCTCACATATACTTGGGATGCGCATTAAGCGTGATAGGCATCATGGGCTTTTGTATCTCTCACAGCAGGAGTACATTCATAAAGTCCTTGAGCGCTTCCGCATGCAGGACGTAAAGCCTATTGGCTATCCATTACCTTCTTATGTGAAGGTATCACAGGCCAATTGTCCGCAGACAGATGAGCAGAGGGCCGAGATGGCCAAGATCCCTTATGCTTCAGCCGTGGGCAGTTTGATGTATGCCATGATAGCCACTCGTCCAGATATTGCGCATGCAGTTGGTGTTGTGGAATGCTATATGGCTACACCTGGCAGCAGACATTGGGATCCCGTGAAGGGTATCATGAGGTACCTGAAGGGCACAGCAGATATGTGTATTTGCTATGGCAGCTAGGATACAGGGGTCGTGGGGTACACTGACTCCGATTATGCAGGACATGCAGATAGTAGGAAGTCCACTTCTGGCTATGTATTCACCTATGCTGGAGGGGCTGTCTCTTGGATGTCCAAGGTTCAGAAGTGTATGGCTTTGTCTACCACTGAGGCCGAGTATGTTGCAGCCACTGAGGCTTGCAAGGAGGCCATATGGTTAGGCCGTCTAGTTGCTGACCTTGGGATTGATGCTACACCTACACTGCATTTGGATTCTATGAGTGCCATTCAGTTGGCTAAGAATCCGGTCTTCCATGCGAAGACAAAACACATTGAGGTGAGGTATCACTTCATATGTGGTGTCGTGGAGGACAGGTCTGTTGACCTTGTCAAGATCTCCACTGACGAGAATCCTGTAGATCTGCTCACGAAGAGCCTCACTACTGAGCACTTTGCCTTCCTCAGGAGGTTGATGGGCGTTGGATGAGATGTCACCTTTCCTCATCCCTTGTACCAATGTACATTTGTACTGCCTTTTCTTTTTTTTCTTTTCTCTCTCACTAGGGTAGATTCGCCTTTAAGTGGGAGGTTGTTGGGGGTAAAGGCGCCTTCGCCGTGCTGCCCCATGTATTACTACATTGACAGTACCCGCCACTGCACACTGCAGGTGGCGGGCGCCCGTCACGTCACTTTATTCTTTATTCTTTTAGTGACAGTTTGAATAAAGGAAGGCTCGGACACACATTGTGACTGTTGGAGTTCCCATTTCTTGTCTCTCTCTTTCTTGCTCTTGCTCTCCCGCCATAGCTCGCGTGCAAGCTTCGATCCTTCTCACCTTTCAAAACTGAGCTTCCATCAATGCATTGCCATGTCAGGACCTTCAAGTACCTTCCAAGCTGAGTATGCAAGTTGTGGATCACTTGAGTAGTGATTATTTTATTGATTTGCAGTCATGGGGACTCATTTGGATAGTAGACAGAACTTACATGTGTATTCAACAAATCTTCATCACATTGATGTGATCAATGCTCTCTCTAGTATGCTCAATGAAGCCTCCAAATGCTCCAGACAGGACCAAACGACCTCTCCTTCAAGCAATATAAAATACCTTCAATATTCTTCAAGTCTTTTTCCAAAATGGTATCCACCAAAGAGCCCATTCATGGCTCTAATACCATGTTTTGAGAGAGAGAGAGAGAGAGAGAGAGAGAGAGAGAGAGAGAGAGAGAGAGAGAGAGAGAGAGAGAGAGAGAGAGAGAGAGAGAGAGAGAGAGAGCCAAGAGAGAGCTCAGTCATGCTCCCTATCTTCCATTCATTGTTCCATTGTGCTTCATCACTTACTAAAGAGTAAGTTATACATTAGGTTTCAGTAACCAAGACTAACTCTAGTAAGGTCAAACTGACTAACCTGACTTATTGAATGTCTAACACATGTATAGTTGGACGACATAGCTACGGCAATCACACACAAGATAATGAGCTTAAAGTCTCAACAAATTAAATATTCTATTACTCAAATCTTAGTGTTTTGGTGCTGATTTGCTACTCTAACATGGGCAAAGACTCTCCAACTATTCGATTTAAAGGGGTCGAGTTCCACACCTGGCAAACCCATATCAAGCTCATCCTAATGAAGAAGGGTCTTTGGGCCATTACCAATGGCAAGAGAAGAAGACTCAGGATGCGGATCTTGCCATTACTTGGTAAAAGAATGATGACAAAGTACATGCCATCATTAAGCTAGAATTGGATGATAGCTACATCCACCATGTGGATACCCATGAGACTCTAATGATACATGATTAGATACTTTGTTTTGTGCACAATCAAAGTCATCTAAGTATGGATTACTGATTGAATTTTTCTTGCTAGATATGAAATCAAACACATCTCTTGCAACTCACTTAAACTACATGGAAAGTCTCTTAACTCAGCTTGTACGAATTGATCTCAAGATGGATGAAGATATTTGTATCGGTTTGTTATTAAAAATCTTGCCTCTCCTGACTATAATAATGTGTCAACTACATTGATCAACATGCCTAGTCCTAAACTGGTTGACATTAAGGCCACTGTACTAGAAGAAGAAAAGAATGTAAAATCCAAAGAAGAACCAAGCACCTCTAAAGATGAACAAATGTTATATATAGGTACCAGGTACAAGGGCAAGAAAGGGCAAGAAAGATAAACTAATATGTGAATTCTGCAAAAGGATCGAGCACACAAAGAATTTTTTTCATGACAGGAAGAGGTCTTAAAAGGCCTATCTAGTTGTTGTTAAAGAAGAAGAAGACCACTAGGAGAAGGACAAATCTCATCAATCCTTCTATGCTCATAGAATTTTTTAGCCTTGTATTGCCTAGTCCTATTTCTTTTGACATAATCTTGTAAACTCCTCATGTAAACTTGTACTATAGCCTTTGTACACTTTGTTAGGCCCCTATTACAGCCTCTAGATGTCGACCATGTCTTTCGTATCCACACTTATCCTTTTCTGGGAAGCCTTTGGTGTTTACCAAGTTTGTGATGTGCCCACACTTTTCAAGTGCTTGCTTACTAAAGCCTATACACAATTTATACTTCTCTGGTTATGATTGAGGAGGGGTGTTGAGATATTGGCAATCACACTCATCTTAGCCTCTTTATATGGAGCAATGTGGCATTAGGATGATGCAAAATCCTATATGCATAGCGGTGGAAAGTGCATCCTAGTCTATTCCTATAAAGTATTGCACTTGCTCTCATTTTGAATACAATGTCATAGTACTTTTGTACTTCCAACAAAGTGTCTATTGTGTTTATGAGTCCAAGCTTCCATCTTGGAACCTAATTCACTTGTGTGACATTTGGTCTTGATGTATGTTACTTCATGAGCTCACTCTTCCTCTTTCAACCTCCATAGCCATGCTCTAGATCTGACATTCTTTACAGTTTTGTCATTTCGTAATTGGATTTTCTGTGTTTGTCTAGCTCAGGATTTGTTTTAGTCATTTTTATTGGATTTTTGAGTGTGGAAACTAGATGGCCTTGGGCAAGCTTGATATTTTTTTGGATAGGTTGGAGCTAAAGTTTTCTAGTAGCTACCAAACATCATGGAACTGGTTTGTTTTCTTATTGAGACTCTTGCACATCAAGAGGATTATGGGTTCACGAGCACTTCACATTACACTTTTCTAAAACAATGCACTTGTGGGTATTCTCATGATTTTATCAAATACTTCCATGCCATGGGTTGGGCTTATGCACATTTTGCACCATTGTTGAGCACTTACACGGCATGAGGCCTGTTGCAACTATAAGCAGTAAATCTTAGTTGCACGTGTACTTGAGAGAGCACTTGTCATTGAGCACAAACTATTTTTTTACACCCACAAGAGTTGGGATTTTCATCACCATGTTAGGAACCCCTGGTTGAGTGGGCAAGGTGGTTGCGTGAGCTTGAGGGTGATGAAGAATACCGCCAATCGTGAAATGGGTTGTTTTCTAGTCAACATCTTGAGGACCATCATTTTCTTGAGCGACGGTGAGATTTTGGGTGGGTGGAGGATATTTTCCTTGCTGAGTGTTGAGAGGTGAGGTTAAGGATTTAATATGATCAAGAAACTTTGTTTGGATTTCACATGATCGATGAGCATATGTAGATAGGATAGGCATAATTCTTCAGTGCATCCATAATTTTCATGTGAAACATCGATTGATTAGTTGCATATCATGGATCCAATATTGCATATTTCTCAAATCATGAATGGATGGGTAGGAAGCTCTATTTCAAAACATATTCTTGCTAGGGCACAGTGCATGAAAGAGAAGTTCATATGAAGAGGTATTTGGATTCTCAAAGTTACAGGCTTTGTTGAAGAATACAAAATATGATGGAATTTGATACAATTCTAAGAAGGGAGGTCATGGGGGAATTCATTTGAATGAGGGCACCTTCATCAATAATACTTCGATTCTGATCTTTGGCCAATGCCTTAAAGAATTACTAGAACATCAAAGGAACCCGAATAAAGCACTAAAAAAGCATTTCTAGTATTCCATACTTACAAGATATCTCAAAACATATTTGAAAGTCAAAGGGGAAGCACGCTCAACTACCCATTCTGCCAAAGCTAAGCTTGAAGCACTATAAAAAAAATTTAGGTAGTGAAAATTTTCCATGTAAGTTGCTACCAAGCATGTAACCATTGTTGCATGACAAGAATTGTTATCCTTTTGGGACATGCATGTTGAAGATAGAGGCAGTTTAATAAAGGGACCAAAACAAATTAATATCTTTCACGGGGCACACAAAGATGTATTGATGTGGGAATGAAGGTCAAGATTGATCATAGGGTTTGGAAAGTGTTAACCGCAGCACAATAAAAAGTGAAAAAAGTGAAAAAGTGCAAATTGGGACCTAAAAGAGGTGGCCTAGAAGTGAATCAAACACAACAGAAGAAGTAGGAAGGGAAAAGGTCAAAAGCACAAGGGTAGCCTCAAAAGCTAAGGAAAAGGAAAAAGCCCACTTTTAAATGTGAGGCACCCCTAAAACTTTTCATAAAAGAGTGTTAGGCTCCCTCCTGTGCAAACTATAAAGGTAGATGGGCCGCAAGAAGGAAGCTAGGAAGATAGGAGGACAATGGGAAAAAGGGGATAAAGGGATGACCACCCAAAAAGGATTTAGATTTTTGTATATAAAGTTGAAAAGTGAATGAGGAGCTCATTCTTTGGTGTGTGGAAAAGTAGACTCGTCTTCTTCTCTCCTTCTTGCTTGCTTGTGTGTGCTTGAGAGAGGGAGTGTGAGAGTGTAAGGGAGTGAGTGTGTGAGGGTGAGGAATCAAGGAGAAGAAGCTCACCATAATCTCATCTCTTCTTCTCTTCTCTTGTCTTCTCTTGTCTCACACGTAGCTATGGACGATGGAGCTTGAAGGTGGAGGCTTGAGGTTGCTTGAGCTTGCATTATGAGAATCGTGGAGCTATCGGTGTGCTTGAGGGAGGAGGCAACTTGTCTAGGCATCGAGGTAAGCTCACTACACCTCCGTAGAATGGCTAGGTGAGAGATAGCCATAGATGTTTGCTTGAAACAATAAGTGGTCCGTGGGTCTTCGTGGTTAAGTGTGAGCACGCCTCTACATTTTCATTCCGTTGTTCCGAGGACCAACGGATTCAATCTTGAGCGCTTGTGCACGTCAAATCGAGCGATGGAGTATGGGTTTCATCCTCGAATTTGAGCATGATATAGGTAGGAGGTTTTGGGCTTTTAATCTCTGCAAGAAGTAAGTATTTTGGTTTTTTGATGATTAGGCAAGTAGGAGGAATCATTTTAGTATTTTTCTTTTGATTTTTGTTGCATTTAGAGTAGGCTAGGACCAAGAAATCGAGGGAAAACACTTCAGGGTTTCTGCTATTAAATAGTGAAGGGACCTCAAATGCGTCGGCACTGGCTATAGCACTAGCCGCACCTCATGCTCATAACAGACAAACATACCCACACGGCCTCGCGGGCCAGGAGCATCTATCTGCTGTTGCTAAAGGACGAACTGTCCTAAAGCCTAATCCATGCGTTTATAGTTTTGTAGTCCAACGTTTCCATTCCTATAAACTCCACAGAGGGAGAACCCATACACATTGGCAACAAATGCTACGATAATCACATACATGGGAGGCAACCTCTCGGTGGAATCACCGCGGCCCCACTGTAGCTCTTCTACATTGCAGGTGAGAGCCGAATTTAGGTGCCGAAAAGTGCTTAAAAATAGCTAAAAATTATGAATATCAAAGGAAAAATATGCAACGTCAAAGGCGACGGCTCGATCTAGGACGATTTTAAGCGCCAAAGTGCTTTAAAGGTGCCCAAGTGATACTTGTTGATTTTTCATAATTTTTCAGACTGTCTTGCGGGTTGGCACGAGCTACTAGCCAATGCGTGATGCCAAGCCGGATGCCCAGGATTTTTCAGAGCTCAATTCCGAGTCTGGTCGGGGAAATGGCCAAGAATTGGTCAAGATTTGAAAGGGTGGCCACAATATGGACAAAAGGGGGGGTGCCCTTTGGGGGAATTTTAAACCCCCAACCAAAAGACATGCATTTTTGAAGAATCGTGGAGAGAGAAAGATGACGGAAACGTGTGCAGACATGGCGCCGAAATTTGCGCTAGGATGGAGAGAGGGCATCATGCCTGTTCAATACAACCCCCATCACTGATACTTGCCCTTGCTTCCCTCCTGAATGCTAACTCTATCGTCACCTCTCACCCATCAAATGATGCTCTCTTTGAAGATCTCTAATTTCATTCTTTCTCTCTCCTCCCTCTCTCTCCTCTAAGAGGGAGTTCATGTGGGAAGAAGAAGGAAGAAGAAAGAATGGTGGAGGCTTGTCCGGCATTGATCGGATTGCTCCACGGGCTGGAAATGGTGATTTGTGATCTTGTTGAGCATGAAGTGCTGTTGATTTTCAGATTTGTAGCCATGGACATGAAACCCGAAACACGCAAATAAGCGGTAATTCAATTTTTTCAAAGGAAATTTGAGTTTTCATGGCTTTTGATTGATAAAATGTTGTTCATGTGGGCTGAAAATTGTTTATGTTGCTGTTTTCCATGAGTACTTTTGCTGTTCATAATCAGAAAATCAGAAAAATATGCATCTTGTGACTCAAAATAATACACTAAAACATGTAAAATATGGAAAATCAAGGGAAAATGATGTTTTTGGGCATAAAAATGGGAAAATGAATAGGAACACCAACTAAATTTTCATTTTTACTGCAAGAAGGAACTAAGGTCCACAGCCCATAACCTATTTTGAATTTTCAGTAGTTAAATAATACAGAAAATAAGGAAAAATACAAAGAAAATAGAGGTAAATCACTAAAAATAGGGGAAAAATGCATTTTGGGTGCGGAAAATTAATGAAAATTAAGAACAATGTTTGTGAATGTTTGTGGGGACTGAAGCATGAGGATTTTCCTCAGTTCAACCCCACCTTCTTGTTCTAGTGTATTTTTCCCGCTTTTTACACATAAAATGATGGTAAAATGCCCTATAAGTCTATACAACAATGCAACATTTGATCGATGGGAGGGTAGAGTGGTCAAAATGTGTCTAAATGTGGAGTAACATGATGAAAAGATTGCTATTTTTTGTTTGCATGCCATATAGGCTCGTGAATAATTATAAAATGAGAGCCTAGTAGCACGAGGGTTTCCTCGATGCTAGGTTTGTGCAACGCCGCATAAGAACGGTAGTTGAAAATCATTGAAAGGATGTTTTCCACATGTGCACAATATTGATTTCATAATTGTTTGAGCACTTGGTATCCACACTATGCATAAATCATGGAAATATTTAAAGGTATCAGAAATCTTGGATGCACAGCAATTGTTTTCATTAGGACCTTGACCCACGTTGAGTAGAGACAGGACACCCTAAGCCATAGGCTAGTCGTGGGGTTTGGGAAAAAGAGAAGTAATGACAATGGTACATCCCTGTATGCGATTAAATGGTACCTTAAGTGGATTTTGTGCGAAATGTTTATATGTTGAGCGGCGCATCGAGGGGCCAATCCCCAAGGTGTAGGAGAGTCACAGAGGGGTGGCGGCACTCAGCCGTTGGAGGACCCCCTATGTCTGTGCTTCATGCCATTAGGCAATGTGTAAGGGACTCCCTCTGAGGAGTAGTGGGTGAGAGAAGAGTGGACTACAAACGACGTAATACAAACGCAAGACATGTAGGAAGGCAATGTATGTGTCATCAGCACTCCTGGCCGCGAGGCCGTGGGGTTGTTGAGTGCGTGAGATAGAGGTCCGCGGCTAGTGCACGAGCCAGTGCCGGCCCGTTCTAGGTTCCATGAGTGGTGCGTTTGCCAGGAGCCGCTTAAAAGTGGCGGTCCTCGAATCTTGGTTGTCTAGGGACCAACTAGCAGTTTATGCCAAAGGACACTGTGATTGATCCTTATTTATTGATAAGCATCGTCTAGCAGAAATCCAAAAGCAAGAGAGAGACGAAAGAGCTAGGCGATGTGCTGAAATTTTTAGGAGATATTCTCCTAAGCGTAGCGGTGATGAACCCTTACGAGGGAGTGGATCTAGTGGTCTTGGTGCCACAAGCAGTAAGTTAGGAGAAGGTGGAAGCCTTAGTGCTCCCCTTTTTGCCATAAGCCAGTCTACATCAAGTGCGGGAGGTGTAACCCCGCCGTCCCCTATTTCTAGTGCAAATCTAATTCTCGTCATGGCGCAGCCTATTGCAATTCCAGCAGGAACAACGGATTTGCCGGCTTTAGGTTACCCGCTACCCATTTTTAATGGGCTAGTTGAGGAAGATGCGGAACTCCACATTAGGGAGTTTCAAAAGCTGATGTTTAACTATCGCATTCAAGAAGGACATTTAATGATGTTCTTCAACATGGCTCTCAAAGGAAGAGCCGCTATATGGTATTGTGGTTTAGAATCCGGAACCATATTGAATATTGATTCATTTTATGGAGCTTTTCGAAGAGAGTTTTCCCTTGAAAGGGGTGGACAATATTGGTTGCGTGTACTCAACGTGACCCGCCAAGAACCACACGAGGATATTCGTGCTTATGCAAAGAAGATAAAAGAGGTTTTCCATAAGTTGGACACCTCTATTCCTATCCCCGCAGCTGCCCAATTGCAATATTTCCTACATGGTTTGGACTTTAATATCCAATTGCAGTTGAGTAGTGTCCCCTTAGGGGATATAGATACTGCCATTACACGAGCACAAGAGGTGGAATCCCGACTACAAGTAGCCTATGCTTCTCGAGGCAATTCGAATATGGGTTTAGTATTGGGAAACAATATGGAGATGGCCAATGGCAGTGGTGGCCAAGGGATAGCGATGGCTAACCCTAATGGGAGAGGGAACATGATGCAAAATGTCCCTTTATTACCAGCTCCCCGTCGATGCCTACGGGCAGTCAAATGACTCCAAATGGTGGAGGCCACGCGGTCAATTCTAACACCATGTCTGTGGCTCAACAACCAGTGCCTAATCGAATTGTTAGGCCAATGGAACGACATGGTAATGACCAAGGCTATGAGTCGAGCGCTTCCAATGTTCTTGGCGAGGTTAAGGACATGATGAAGCATTATACCGACATACGGAGCAGTATCGGCAAATAACTGTTGATGTCAACTTCCTTAAAAAATAACAAAATTTGATAGGAAGTAGATACCCAGATGAGGGTGCACCTTTGAGGTTTAGTTGCAAATGGTGTGGTGGGCAACACTATCCAAGAAATTGCCCAAATGTTAAGTGCGATATCTGTGGAAAATCCGGCCATTTAGCAGCTACTTGCTGGAGTAAGATCAGTTCCCTCCAGCGAGGTAGTCGGCAACCAGGGCCTGTTAATCATCGTGCACAAGAAAATGATTCCCAGCGATAAGATGGGCCTAAACAAATACTTCAACGACCAAAGACTATAGTGGAGGAGCTACCAAGTGGTAGTGGGGTTAGTTTGATTGAGGTTGTACGCGTTAACGATGCTGAAACCTCTAATCTGCGAGCTGTTCTTACAAGAGGTCAAAAGGGTAGAGAAGCCGACAAGGATAAGCCTGTCGACGGAAACCCTAAACAAGGCAACAAAGGAACGCAAGTTTTGGATCCTGCCATGTAAGGGGGACCTTTGAAGCCCGTGGAAAGTAAAGCCGATAAGGAACCACCAAAGAAGAAGGTGAAAGTTAAGAAAGAGGCAATAAAGCCGGTTCAGTGTCCTAAAGAGCGGATGGTTTGGCGTGAAAAGCGATCTCTATCGAACTATCATGAATTCGATTTGGCAAGCTCCCTTTGCAAAGTCAAGCCAGATGTGAATCTTTTACAGCTTATTAAGCTTTCCCCAGGAGTACGCAAGGAATTTAGAAAGATCCTACATGCCGGGTATATCGTAGAACCTTTGGGTATTGCGTGAGTTGGTGATGACTGGTTCGAGCATGTTGAGAAGCATTGCCCAAGGGTTGCAGCCTATGTCGATGGGATATTAGTAGATTATGCCATTGTCGACACGGGATCATCTATTAACATTATGAGCTCTGAACTGATGGAAAGGTTGGGTCTTGCGATCCAGAAAGATACCTCCACAATCCTCGAAATGGTGGATGATAGTTTGAGACAGCCAGAAGGCTGCATTACTAAGGTCCATGTCACTATTGCAAATGTAGAATGCCTGTTGGACTTTAGGGTGATTCGTTTTGCAGGCCGTCCAAGTTACCAAGTATTACTCGGACGACCTTGGATCTTGCAAGCAGACTGCCAAGTAGATATACCCGCCGGTTGACTGATATTCGACAGAGGTGCCCAGCGTGTGGTGGTTGATGCTTATCCTGAGTCCCCACAGAGTGAGAGAGCTCCTCTATCTTCTACAGAATTGGAGACATTAGAAGATTTATCTACCAGTGAGACATCATCGAGTGATGAGTCCAAAGAGGGATCCACCACGGAAGACATCTATCAGATTACTTTGAACGAGCCGATAGAGGGCCAAGATCGTATAAGAGATGCAGATGTTATCGAGCTAAACCTTGGTATGCCTGATGATTCGTGGCCAATCAAATTAGGTTCTATGCTCAGCACAGCAGAAAGGGAGGACTATGTGGCCTTGATTCAGGAATTCCGTGATATCTTTGCTTGGAGTTATGATTAGCTGAGAGGCATTCCTCCTAGTCTTGCTGTTCATACAATTCCGTTGAAAGAGGGCAGTCGTCTTGTGCGACAGAAAGTAAGGCGTATACCTTTCGAACTGAGGGACGGGCTATTTAAAGAATTACAGAAGCTTCGAAAAGCGGGTTTGATTTTTCCTGTGCAACACACGGAATGGTGTTCGCCAGTTGTGATCAGAAAGAAGAATAATAATCAAATTCGATTATGTGTAGACTTTAGAGAGTTGAATAAGCAGATATTTAAGGACTACTACCTGTTGCCATTTATTGACTAGATTTTGGATCAATTAGCGGGTAGGGAGATATATTCGTTTATGGATTGCTTTGCAGGATACAACCAAATGGCAATTGCAGAAGAGGACAAGTTGAAAACAACTTTTATCACTGTATTTGGTACCTTTGCGTACCATGTGATGGCCTTTGGTTTATGCGATGCGCCTGGTTCGTGACAACGAACAGCAGATAAGACATTCGGTGACATATCCCCTGAAGAGTTGAAGGTGTTTATTGATGACTTAGGGGCCGCCACCGTGAGAGAAAGGCGGTTGATCATTTTAAGAAAATGCTTTGAGCGCTGTAGACAATTTTGCATCGCCCTAAACCCACGGAAGTGTGTTTTTGGAGTACCTTATGGGCTATTGCTGGGTCATGTGGTCAGTTCGGTAGGAATTGCGACAGACCCCGAGAAGGTCAAAGTTATAATTGCCATGGGTCCACCACGCACTCCGAAGGAAGTTCATAGCTTTCTGTCTTCGGTTGGTTATTACCGTAGATTCATAAACGCCTTGGCAGAAAGAACGTTGCCGCTTACAAATTTATTGTCCTTCAGCTATTTGTTTGTATGGGGTGACCCTTGTAAGGTAGCATTCGAGGATGTGAAACAGGAGCTAGCAAGAGCGCCCGTTTTGAAAGCACCTAAAAGAGGTAAGGTGTTCTATATATTCTCAGCAGCCACCATGTATAGTATTAGCTTCTGCTGTTTAGCCCAAATTTGGGAAGAAAAGTGGTACCACCCGATTGCTTTTGCTAGTCGGAAGCTAGGGGTATCCGAAATCAATTATACCTACATGGAGAAGTTGTGTCTAGCGATGGTCTTTGGGACCAAGAAATTCAGGCATTATATTCTCTATGAGAAAGTCGTGCTTTATACGAAGGCGGAGGGGCTTTGATTATTGATGAATAAGCTACAGCCGCCTGATCGTCTAGCAAAGTGGTTGATCACTTTGCAGGAATTTGATTATGAAATCGGGAGTAAGCCACCAAGGTTGCAAGGCATCGTGGAATGTCTTGTGGACTTTGGGGAGCCGAAAGAATCTGTGGCTGAAGGTACTGACATGGAGTTGTTATTTAAAATAGATACGGCATCTATTCCCTCCTGGTATGCTGCAATAACACATTATTTATCGATAGGAGAGGCATGGTCCAAATTATCTAAAGCTGAGAGAAGGAAAATTAAGCAACAAGTGTTAAAGTTTGCTTTGATCGCAGGTACATTATATCGGCAAGGGGTTGATGACATCTATCGCCGGTGTGTGATGCCTGACGAGGTGCCATTCATTTTGGAAGAGTGCCATGATTCTACTTGCGGTGGCCATTTTGCTGGACGGCTTACAGCACAAAAGGCTTTAAGAGCAGGTTATTAGTGGCTTGCCATCTTCCAGGATGCGTTTGCGTATGTTAAGAGATGCGATATTTGTCAACGACATGATAGTCGAGAGAATAGGAAACGACCACTTACTCCTATTATGGCGATACTTCCATTTGAGAAGTGGGGAATAGACTTTGTGGGTCCTATTACTCCGTCGTCGACTACGCAAAAGAGGTACATCATTGTAGCAACTGACTACTTCACAAAGTGGTCAAAAGCATATGCAACAAGGAAAGATGATGCTAAAGAAACTGCTAGTTTCCTTTTAGAGCAAATAATATGCCGTTTTGGTCCGCCGAAAGAGTTAGTGTCGGACCGCCGAACCCATTTCCTGAATAAGGTGATCAAAAGCTTCATAGAGACTTGGCAAATCAAGCATAACAAGACAACCCCATATAACCCGCAAGCCAATGGGCAAGTTGAAAGCACCAACAAGCAGCTTGTGGGCATTCTGTCCAAAATTGTGTCGGAAAAGAAACGGGATTGGGATAAAAAGTTATACGTGGCAGTGTGGGCCTATAATACGACCTTCAAACGAGCCACTGGCCATACCCCGTTCAAGTTAGTATATGGGGAGGAGTGTGTCTTGCCTTTAGAGATTGAGCTTCCGACTATTCGTTTTGTCATCAATCATTCTTTGAGTGATGAAGACACACTTTTTGAGTGCTTGACGACACTGGCACATTTAGATGAGCTTAAGCTGCAGAGCTTATTGCACCAAGAAGTGGCGAAGCGCCGAATGAAGCAGTTACATGACCTCAAAGCCAAGAAATACACCTTCAAGAAAGGACAGCTTGTTCTGTATTAGGACGCACGACGTGAATTATTTCCAGGCAAGCTAGAGCCCAAATGGGACAGGCCCTATAGGATCGTTAGAATAGGAAAGAATAAATCCACAGTTTTGTTAGCTGGCCTTGAGGGGATAGAATTTAAAAATAAGGTTAATCTTAATAAGATTAAACCTTATTATTTCTGATTGCACTAATACTATGACTGCCTTGCAGGTCTAGGAGAGATCGATCAAATATCTGCAAGGAAATCGTGATAGAGGTTGATGGGTCGTCTGATCCCTTATTTAGAACACCCATATTTAGAACAGAGGTATCATCAGGGAAAGCTCATTTGGTGGAGCAAAGGATATAAGGTGACTGAGCAAGAAGGTGGGACATTTATTTGGGAGATCAAGGTCTTCTGCCATCACTGCCTACAAATTTTGACGAGCATCCCTGTTGAATTCAATGAGGATGGAGGGATGGAGCCTACAGTCCACCCGTTGAATATGCTGAATTTCGATTACCATAATTACGAGTAGAGTTCAGGATGGCGGGATATGTAAACCCTTTATGGACGTACACCTTGTACTTTGATGGGGCATCCAGGGGTCCATGCAAAAAAGGAAGTGTAGGAGTTGTCATCCGAGACCCCCGACGACGCATTGTCATGAAGTTAGCTGCTTATCTCGGGGTGAATTTTACCAATAATATGGCAGAATACAAAGCCCTAATTATGGGTTTGAATATTGCAAAGAAGGGTGGTATCCGCCAGTTATTGGTGAAAGGGGACTCTCAGTTGGTTTTAAATCAACTCAATGGGACATACATGGTACGAAACCCCATCCTTTACATGTACCATCATACTGCCATAGCCCTGCTAGACGAATTTGATAGAGTGTCTTTTCAGTTGATTCCACAGAATTGGAATCAGTTTGCCGATTCATTGGCTAACCTTGCGTATGAAGAAGACCTCTTCTTTAATTGTGGCCCTTGTCCCGATATATCTATTGATGGTGAGACAGGACCTGGTCGTTTGTGGGGTATGCTTTCTGGACATGCCCTCTTTGGTAGACGATGGTTGATCTGGGTGATGCAGAGGGTAGGCGAGACCCATCTGCCTTTATTATCTTGGACCCACAGACTGATTAGACGGCACGTGATGCGAACACCTCTTGCGATATACGCAGGAGGGATGGGTCATAATTCAATGCACCTAGTTTAGGGCTACGAGCCTCTGTTCCCCTGGGAATGGTATGCTTTGATGTCTATCATAGTTGTTTCCAGGAGGATGTTATGCGTAGTCATGTTTGATTTCATTAGGCCAAGAGGGCCGATTCAGTTTTGTAGTGAAGTGTTTTCATTTCATTAGGCCAAGATGGGCCATTTCCCTGTCTAGTGCGGGTGCATTTAATTGGGTTTTTGTTTTAAGTGTTGTGCTGGACAGGTTTCGTGTTTCGTGGATTTTGGTGGAGCCTGGAGGAGCCTTTGCTGCGATGGAAGCTTCTTGTGGCCAATCCAGGTGATACCTCTCCTTTACGAGTACCTTTCTTTCCTGTTATATGTGTCTTTGTGCTTGTCGAGGGGATATATTTTTGTTGGGGACCGGCAACCAAGGCATGAAGTCCCAGGTTTAGGCTAAGTACATTTGAGGGAGATCGGAGTAGTCATTGCCTCCTGTAAAGACATTGTCAGGCATCGAAAGACCTGTTTTAGAAGGAAGTCCTAGTGGCCCTGTTCTGCTAGCCTGCTAGGCAGCCGTTCTAGGAGTTCTTGTTAGTAGTGAGGCAGTTAGAGAAGCCTGCCAAAAGATAATAATAATGATGCCAAGAAACCCTGAACATCCTATAAGATGAATATAAATACGAAGGTGTGTAAAAAGGGGTTCTAAACCCTATCAAAGAAAAGAAAAAAAATAAAAATATATCAGCAGTTGATCATTGCCTTGCGAAGGCCTGGTAGGTTCCTGGGGACGAGTCAGACCCGGGGCCGATACCTTGTCTTCCTAGGGGTGCCTTCTTGTTGGAAAAGAAACTAACAAAACAAGGAAGGTTGGAGCGAAAATAAAAGTGAGCGTTAGAAAAGGATTAAGTGTCGCCTTGCAAGGGCTTGGTAGGTTCTTGGGTGCCGAGACAGGTCCTGAGGCCGATGCCCTGTTCTCCTTGGGTCACTATGCTCAGCTCCCTCCTTTTTACATGCCCAAGTATGTTCATCCAATACAAACCCTAAAAGAAGACATGTGCCCGAAAGAAAATTCTCCTTGATCAGGCTATAGGAGTCCTCGCCTTGTAGGAGCTCCTAGTTGTGTTGTCCTTAGTTGGTAAGTAGTTCAGACTACCACTTAGGGCAACCTCTTTGATAGGTTTTTTTTAGTTTGGCTGTGTTGGAGCAGTTGGTCTCAGTGACTTGCTTCGACTCCTCTATTAGATGATGCCAGGCCTACTCCTTGTGGATGTCATGCCTTGGTTCTGTCCAGGGGTAGGGGGAGCATTGTGCTGAGTTTTATTATATATTTGTTTTGTATCAGTTTGATGCTTCTTTGGTTGTTTATGTGCAGATATGTTCGTGGATTCGACGAGCTGAGTTGCCCTATCCCGTGGTCGCCAATGAGAGTGGAATTTAGGTGCTGGGAAGTGCTTAAAAATAGCTAAAAATTATGAATATCAAAGAAAAAATATGCAACATCAAAGGCGGCGGCTCGATCTAGGACGATTTTAAGCGCCAAAGTGCTTTAAAGGTGCCCGAGTGACACTTGTTGATTTTTCATAATTTTTCAAACTGTCCTGCGGGTTGGTACGAGCTATTGGCCAATGCGTGATGCCAAGCCGGATGCCCAGGATTTTTCAGAGCTCAATTCCGAGTCCGGACAGGGAAATGGCCAAGAATTGGTCAAGATTTGAAAGGGTGGCCACAACATGGACAAAAGGGGGGGTGTCCTTTGGGGGAATTTTAACCCCCCAACCAAAAGACATGCATTTTTGAAGAATCGTGGAGAGAGAAAGATGAAGGAAACGTGTGCAGACATGGCACCGAAATTTGCGCTAGGATGGAGAGAGGGCATCATGCATGTTCAATACAACCCCCATCACTGATCATTGCCCTTGCTTCCCTCCTGAATGCTGACTCTATCGCCGCCTCTCGCCCGTCAAATGATGCTCTCTTTGAAGATCTCTAATTTCAGTCTTTCTCTCTCCTCCCTCTCTCTCCTCTAAGAGGGAGTTCATGTGGGAAGAAGAAAGAATGGTGAAGGCTTGTTCGGCATTGATCGGATTGCTCCACGGGCTGGAAATGGTGATTTGTGATCGTGCTGAGCATGAAGTGCTGTTGATTTTCAGATTTGTAGCCATGGACATGAAACCCGAAACACGCAAATAAGCGGTAATTCAATTTTTTCAAAGGAAATTTGAGTTTTCATGGCTTTTGATTGATAAAATGTTGTTCATGTGGGCTAAAAATTGTTTATGTTGCTGTTTTCCATGAGTACTTGTTGTTCATAATCAGAAAATCAGAAAAATATGCATCTTGTGACTCAAAATAATACACTAAAACACGTAAAATATGGAAAATCAAGGGAAAATAATGTTTTTGGACATAAAAATGGGGAAATGAATAGGAACACCAACTAAATTTTCATTTTTGCTGCAAGAAGGAACTAAGGTCCACAGCCCATAACCTATTTTGAATTTTCAGTAATTAAATAATGCAAAAAATAAGGAAAAATACAAAGAAAATAGAGGTAAATCACTAAAAATAGGGAAAAAATGCATTTTGGGTGCGAAAAATTAATGAAAATTAAGAACAATGTTTGTGAATGTTTGTGGGGACTGAAGCATGAGGATTTTCCTCAGTTCAACCCCACCTTCTTGTTCTAGTGTGTTTTTCCCGCTTTTTACACATAAAATGATGGCAAAATGCCTATAAGTATATACAACAATGCAACATTTGATCGATGGGAGGGTAGAGTGGTCAAAATGTGTCTAAATGTGGAGTAACATGATGAAAAGATTGCTGTTTTTTGTTTGCATGCCATATAGGCCGGTGAATAATTATAAAATGAGAGCCTAGTAGCACGAGGATTTCCTCGGTGCTAGGTTTGTGCAACGCTGCATAAGAACGGTAGTTGAAAATCATTGAAATGATGTTTTCCACATGTGCACAATATTGATTTCATAATTTTTTGAGCACTTGGCATCCACACTATGCATAAATCATGGAAATATTTAAAGGTATCAGAAATCCTGGATGCACAGCAATTGTTTTCATTAGAACCTTGAGCCACGTTGAGTGAGAGATAGGACACCCTAAGCCATAGGCTAGTCGTGGGGTCTGGGGAAAAGAGAAGTAAGGACAATGGTACATTCCTGTATGCGATTAAATGGTACCTTAAGTGGATTTTGTGCGAAATGTTTATATGTTGAGCGACGCATCGAGGGGCCAATCCCCAAGGTGTAGGAGAGTCGCAGAGGGGTGGTGGCACTCAGCCGTTGGAGGACCCCCTATGTCTGTGCTTCGTGCCATTAGGCAATGTGTAAGGGACTCCCTCTGAGGAGTAGTGGGTGAGAGAAGAGTGGACTACAAATGACGTAATACAAACGCAAGACATTTAGGAAGGCAATGTATGTGTCATCAACGCTCCTGGCCGCGAGGCCGTGGGGTTGTTGAGCGCGTGAGATAGAGGTCCGGCTAGTGCACGAGCCAGTGCCGGCCCATTCTAGGTTCCATCAACAGGGATTGGCCCCTTGATGCGCTGCTCAAGATATAGAACAAACGAACAAACTCCACTCTTTCATTTTGAGAGTATTCTAGGAGATACCATGTATTCTTTCCAAATAATTTCCCAAGAAACAAACATCTATCCTACGGCTTAGGTTACCTTTCCACACTCAAGCATGGTCATCATAATCGAAAATAGGTGCTATGCATCCAGTCCTTTGTATTCTGATACTATGGTTGACATACACATGCAAAAGTGGATGATCCTAAAGTGCTTTAACATATTTTTCAATCAGAAACGTGTTGTGCACAGCCAGGATTTTCAATGCTCATTCACTAATTCATTGCGACGATGTAAGGATAGCACCGAGACCACACTCGTGCTACTATCCTCTTAATTAAAATATGACAAACTCTATATCATGATATGCATCAGAAAATCAGCAACAATCAGTACGCAAATCGCACCATTCAAACATCCCACCCCCTATGTTTAGGTATTGCTTTCGTTGCATAGGTGTAGAGGTTCATTTTGTCATGTTTTGATGTATGAAAAGCGATAAATCACCAACTTTGACAAGGAGATAGGGCAAACTGGGGCTAAACCTCATGCTTTGCCACTACCATACATCCACAAACACTCATTATATTTTTCCTTATTTATGTGAAGCGTATTTTTATTTTTTCTCTTATTTTTTTCCATTTTCTTGATTTATTGGTCAATAAAATATGCTATTTTCTGATTTTTCTTATTCCAATCACTTCAATGTACTAACATTAAATTTATTTTCCATTTTTCCCCCATAGGAACACATTTCACCCACCCGAAATGACAACTATCATTTTACCACTTAAAAATCGCATTTTGGGTTTTGTGGAAATTAAATAGCACATGTAAATCATTGAAAAATCAAAATTTTTTGATAAACAACAATTAATCATGATGCAACCAGCACTCAAAACAAATTTTCATCACATAAGAATATCATTTCCATCATAAAATATCAAAAAACTTAATTTCCTTCATAAAAAAATAGTCATACTGTATTTTTACCAAACCCAAGATGCATTAAATGATTACGTGACTAGCAGACGGAGCCTCCATTGCTCTCAATCCAATGCTGCACATCAACCTTCAGCATCTCCAACAATCTCTATCATCATTTTCTTCAATCTCCTTCCCGATTCCTCCTTTAAGATAGTGCGCATGAACAGCCCTAAGAGAGGAGAGAGAAATACTAGATTCTGATCTCTCCATTCGGTCAGCCATATCTCGTGCAAAGGGCGGCAATAGGATCAGGAAAGAAGGAGGATTTGGCGGCTATGATCTCTGTTCAAGGGCTTTTGTTGAAGCCATCTCATCGATTGGGGGGGGGGGGGGGGGAAGGGAGAGGGGGGCGTCGTTTCTTTCGCACTGTTGAAGATGATGGTGTGCTACTGCTTGCCACAAAAAAATTGGAAGGGGGGGGGGGATGCCCCCTTCCAAACGGCCACCCCCTTGGCCTTAATTTTTTATCCACCTCTTCAAATATGGCCAATTTCTGGCAACTTTCGCGTCCGGGCTCCCATTCGACCTCTGAAAAATCCTGTGCGTCCGTCTCGGCATCCCGCACTGACTGGCAACTCTTGGCATCCTGGATGGTAGGCAAAAAATTTATCAAAAATCCACAAGTGTTGCTTGGGCGCCTTTTGAAAGTCGTCCTTTGCTTGACGCTTAAAATCGTCCTAGCTACAGCCGCCCACTACAAGGAATTGGGCAATTAGCGATGCCGATTAGCGACGGCAGATATCGGCGTCGCTATAGGCATCGCTATTGGCGTCGCAACTGGCGTCGCTATTTGCGTCGCAAATAGCGACGCCGCAGGGAAAAAAAGCGCGGCCGAAACCAGAGCGCCGTTTTCATTTTCTTTTCTTCGCCTTTTGAGAGCGAGAGCGAGGGAGAGAGCCAAGGCTTTGTGAGAGAAGAAGAGGAAGAGACTTGCTGCCGCCACCACCGCCACCGCCATTGTTTGCGAAGGAGAGGAGGAGCCCTCGTTGCAAAGAGAAGCCGCCCATGCTCGCCATATCTCATTGGTGAGTCTCCCTCTCTCTTTCTTTTACTTGTTGAAGGTTTAAATCGTTCTCTTTTGTTTTTTTAGGAGAGGAAATGAAAGAGAAGGAGAGGGAGAGAGAGAGAGAGAGAGAGAGAGGGAGAGGGAGAGGGAGAGGGAGAGGGAGAGAAAGAGAAAGAGAGGGAGAGTGCATTCTCTCTCTTTCTCTCCCTTTTGCTTGTTTAATGTTTGAATTACTTTCTTTTTTGCTTGTTTAGGAGAGGAAACGAGAGAGTAAGAGAGAAAGAGAGGGAGAGGAAAAGGGAGGGGGAGAAATAGGACAGGGAGAGAAAGAGAAAGAGAGGGAGAAGGAGGGAGAGTGCATTCTCTCTCTCCCTCCCTCTCCCTTTTGCTTGTTTAATGTTTGAATCACTTTATTTTTTGCTTGTTTAGGAGAGGAAATGAGAGAGAAAGAGAGTGAGATGGAGAGGAAGGGGAAGGAAATGAGAGAGGGATAGAAAGAGAAAGAGAGGGAGAGTGCATTGTATCTCTCCCTCTCCCTTTTGCTTGGAGGATGTTTAAATCACTTTATTTTTTGCTTGTTTAGGAAATGAGAGAGAAAGAGAGATAGAGAGGGAGAGGGAGAAAAAGAGAAAGAGAGGGAGAGGGAGAGGGAGAGGGAGAGGGAGGGGGAGGGGAAGGAAATGAGAGAGGGAGAGAAAGAGGGAGGGGGAGGGAGAGAGAGGGAGGGAGAGGGAGAGGGAGAAAGAGGGAGGGAGAGGGAGAGGGAGGGGGAGGGAGGAAATGAGAGAGGGAGAGAAAGAGAACGAGAGGGAGAGGGTGAGGGTGAGAGAAAGAGAGGGAGAGGGAGAGAAAGAGAGGGAGAGGGAGGGGAAGGAAATTTAAGATAATATACTTATTGATAATGGTATGCAATGTGCTTTGCATACGGCCACGTACTTCATCAAAATGAACCCAAAATTATTGTTATAGAAGAAAAAACCCTTAAATTGAGTATAGGATAATTTCTCTCAGGTCTTATGACTATGAGTAGAATTGATTGAAATAAATTTTATTACTATAGTTATAAAATTTCATAGATGGCGCGCATTAATTTTAAAATGGATTACTTATACTTAAAGCCGAGATATAACAAAAAATTATCTACCGGGACAAACAAATCGTTGAGCATGATACAAGGCCGAGATATAACATAGGAAAATCTCTCGACTACTATATACAATGCAAGGTTTATGGTCAACTTGCAACTTGACGTACATCTCCATAAAGCTATCCATTTAAGCCTCGTTTGCTGTAATGTAGATAAGATGGCAAACGAAGAAGGTCTTATTGTTCAAGACCACGAGTCGTATCTTAATCAGCGTGTCCCATGTCCTTGCTCTCAATGCAAGTTGGCAATTAGACGAAAACGCCGATTGTCTATAGAACACGTACGACGATTTCGCGAGTTTCAATCTGAGATCATTGATCAGGCGATTGCAGATTTTTAGCAAACGATAATTTGAAGTTAGCATTTTTCATGCATTGTACTCTCAAGCTAATTGAAAACCATACACAATAAGATTGGGTCTTGTTGGCAAATTTTGTATCCAGGGGGGTGATGTCTCGACCCAAGGGGGAGTGCACCATTTGTGGCCAATTAGAAGAGTTCGTGGACGTGCAATGGATGGATTGCAGGAGCCAATCGACCACTCGCAAGGCCCATCTATACTGTCAATGCCAGAGGAGACAGACAACCTTCCCAACTTGCCTACAATCTTGGAGCCTGAGATGGAGGCAATGATCGATGCATTGATTCCCATGGATGTTGAGACATCTGACCCGCTTAGAGAGGAAGCATCCATACCATTATATGATGGGTGCCGAGTATCTCGGTTGAAGACATTGCTTGCACTCTTAAGTGTGCAAGCAAAATACGGTTGGAGCGATATGAGTGTGACTGAGTTATTCAGGTACCTTGCACACAGACTTCATTGTTTTTTTTTAAAAACAGTATTATTGCAAACATGGATGGATTTTTCAAGGTGTTTTATGATTTTTTTAGGTTATTGAAATATCATATATTGCCACCTGCAAACACCATGCCTGAGTCTCGTGATGATGCACGACATGTTTTACGGAAGCTTGGCATGGACTACAATAACATCCATGCATGTATCAACGACTGCATATTGTTTCGAGATGAATACGAGACTATGGAGACATGTCCAAAGTGTGGTGCTCACAGGTATCGACAGGACTTGCAAGGGCAGACCATCCCTCAAAAAGTCCTCAGACACTTTCCGCTCATCCCCCGCATAAACCACATGTTTCGCACGTCTGCCATGGCAAGCTTGACAATGTGGCATGTGCAGAATAGGTCCACGGATGGAGTGCAACGAATATCAGCAGATTCGCGCGCATGGAGCCACATTGACTCTACCTTCCTAGGCTTTGCGTGAGAGCCAAGGAATCTTCGGCTGGGTCTCGCCATGGATGGTGTGAACCCATTCGGTCTGCGCTCGACTTCTTACAGTGTGTGGCCTATAGTGCTTGTCAACTACAACATTCCTCCATGGCTTTCTACGAAGAAAGGACATCTCATCCTTAGCTTGCTCGTCCCGGGCCGCTACAAAGTAAAAAATATGGACGTGTATCTTCGTCCATTAGTCGATGAGCTTAAGCTTTTGTGGGAGGAGGGGGTCACAGTGCAAGATATGAGCAGGCGCGATGGTCAGCGGTCAGCCAACATTCGAGCCATTCTCATGTGGACGATGCATGACTTTTCGGGATTGGGAGAGTGCTCAGGTGAGTAGACCTTTGTTCTCGCTAGTAATATCTATATTTTATTTCATTCAATCAAGTATTCACTAGGTCGTGGATCGCCTTGCAGGTCTCGTTACCTCAGGTTATCATGCATGTCCATTGTGTGGGCCACAATTAGACTCCCGAAGGTCACGAACCATGAAGAAGATGGTATATCAAGGACACGCCGCTTTCTTGCCGGAGGATCATGAACTCAGGGAAGGTTTTCTTGGACGACCTCCAGCACGTATAAATGCTGCAAGCTGGTACGAGCTGAAAATGGTAAACCCGGAATCACATCCAAATGGAATGCGACGGTTCTTAGTTTTCTACGAGTTGCCATATTGGACCCACTTACAGGTCAACCACTTGTTGGATCCCATGCATATTTTCAAAAATGTGGGCAGCTTGCTATGGGACCACATCACAGGAAAGAGAGACACTATAGGGTCACGAATAGATTTAAAGGAGGTAGGTAAGATGGAGGCGCTTTGGCCGCAGTCGAGTGCTGAAGGGGGAGTGCAGCTTCCTCGCGCTCCCTGGGTTTTGTCTACCAAAGAAGAGCGCATTGTGAAGCAAGTAATCAAGTCTATCCGCACTCCGATGAGTATGATGCGTTCTCTCAGGTCCGCATTTTCTAAAGATGACCAAATGTCTAGGCTAAAATCCCATGATTGGCATAAGATATGTCAGGTTTGTGAACAGAATGGATTTTAATTAGCGTGGACATTTTGAAATTTGAAAAGTGACCATTATTTTTAATGCTTTCTCATTTGTGGCAATTTGTCCTACCGATCGCGATCGCGGGATGCCTAACTCCAGAAATTCGCAGGGCCATTTACAAGTTGTCGACTTTGGTGCAATGGATCTCACAGAAAGAGATTAAGACGTCCTCTATTGAATCTGCAAGGCGGGGAGCAGTTGAGACGGTCTGTCTCTTTGAGAAATACCTGCCCACTAGCATGCTCACGATACAAGTTCACCTTCTTGTGCATCTTGTGGACGAAGTGGAGATTGTTGGACTTGTCCATACGCGATGGATGTTCTTCTTGGAGCGCTTCATGAAAACCCTAAAAGGCTTTGTGCGACAACGAGCTCGTTCGGAAGGTAGCATGGCGGAAGGTTGGTTGGTGTTAGAGGCGTTAGTGCATATCTCACAATGGCTACCAACGGTGGAACCAGACAATGAAATGCTATGGACGCTGAAGGACGATGACAGGCTGACTGGAGATGTGGTGGTTGGAAATGGGGTAGAAAAAAGAATGGATGCCTCAATGGAAGAGAAGGTGAATCGCTTTTGTATGTTGCACCATGCCTCCATGGAGACATGGCTCGCCAAGTACCAGATTGCAAGGCAAGATCGAGAGGAAGCGTGAGCTGAATTTCAACGCAGTACGCGTCACCGATCAATTCGATATCCCGAAGGCATGGAGGAGATGCCGCGGTTTATGTCAACACGATGGTTGCATGGAGCCTTGACCGCAGCATCCAGCGAAGGGACAGAGGTCTCAATGGAGGAGTGGGAGTTCTCGAGGGGATGTAGTCCAAAGGTAATGAGGGGTTTAGAATGTGTCGTATCTAAATTTGCTTACTACATCTAACTTGAGTATTTCAATGTGCAGTACAAAATATATAGTGCAGCGTGGTCGTGCGGACGGCATTTTCGGGTGGAGCGTATTGACCAAATGCACTCCACAATGGACTGTGGTGTCATGGCAAGGTTTGAGCAAGAGAGCCGGTGACAAGCAACGGATCCGAACACGGTTGTGGATGAGATGGAGTATTTTGGGAACTTGCAAAGTATTATTACAGTGGATTACCGTAGCTTCTCCATGATAATATTCGATGTGCAGTGGTTCAAAGTGGTACTTGGAGGAGCTGGCGCAGTAGTTCGACGAGGTCCATCTAGATTTCTCGAAATAGATTCCGAAAAAAAATGGATGGATTTGCGCGACACCTTTGTGTTGCCAGCCCATTGTGAACAGGTACAAATAGTCATTTGCTTGCTAATTGTAATACGACATGGTTTATGTCACAATGGTTTGAAGCCGCTTTGTAAGTGTTTGTGAACATGTAATCTTCTATCCAAATCCCCGACAACCTCGATGGTGGTATGTTATACCTTCAACTCCTCGAGGTGCGAGAGTATACGATCAAAGTGATGTTCCAGCCATAGATGAAGAAAATATGCAAATAGAGGGATCGAAATTACAAGGGGTGGAGGCCACCGCAAGCTTGGAGCCCGCATCGGCTAACAATGATGGAAATACAGAAGTCGTAGAATTTTTTGAGAACGAGACAGACTCGTTCTTTTGTGGTGACATGTCTATCGACCTTCCAGTGTATGCAGAGTTGTGTCAGGAGATTAACATGGGACCATAGAATACTTCATTCTTGGAGAATTATATTACTCAATTCGTTGTTTAGATCTTCCATAAAGGTAGATAAGATATGCATTTTAAGAGGGATTTTTCAAAAATGATTTATATTAATGTGCTTTGTATAGTTTAAATTGATTATTCTAACATCATTTTTTATCTGTGCAGGTATCGACATTTTCAGGATGAGTCGAGGGATGAGCGATGAGGAGTTTTAGGAGATGATGGCACGCATGTCTCCAGATCAGCTCGCGAGATTCAGAGAGATGGCAGATCAGGAGCTGTCTCATTCTTCGTCAGGGCGCTCTGCTAGATCAGCTTCAGCGCGATCAGATGCTTCAGCTTCGAGCAGACGATCTCGACGCTCACGACTTGGGCCAGAGGGAGGGACTGCGACTACAGGAGGATCAGGGGGGTGCTGCTGTGGAGACACAGAGGCGGTGTCTCCGTCTCGTCGTTCAGCTGGAGCTCGGTCACCTCCAGGATTTGTCACACCTGTGGGGACGTCCACTCCAGTTACTCCGGCTTTTGCACAGCCATCGGCAGATGGCACGCCTTTTGGTGGCACCCCCTTTGGTGGCACCCCTTTGAGTGGCACTCCGGGAGAGGGTACCCCCGTCGGTACACCGGATGTACAGGGGTCTCCTGGATATGCCCAGGAGTGTGGACGGAGATGGGAGAGGGCCCATACAAGGCATACTCCTAGGGGTTATGGATACCTAGTGGATGGCAGGTCAGGAGCCATCATCATGAATGATGAGGGGAGGAGGGTGATGGCTCGCATGAGGGAGTTGTGCCAACAAGTTTTTCGGCACAACGTCCTAGATCATTGGAGGAACATACCGGAGGGGAGAAAGGAGTACATAGTAGCATCCTTGCACGAGGAGTTCCCGGTGCCAGTCATAGTGGATAGATTCTCTACGGGCTGGATGATGGATTGCATGCGTGCATACATGTCACATAGACGATCCGACGCACGCAAGGCAATCAAGAGTGGGGCTCCAAAGCCCGAGTGGTTAGATGTAGACGACTGGCGCCGACTGAGGGAGGAGGCTACAAATTCGCCAGGACGTTGGAGTCAGCAGCGGGAGGCGGCGAGGGCATGAATCGAGGCCGGATATGTACATCATCTTGGGAGTGGCGGCCACAGGACATATTTGGAGGACTTTATAAGTTTCTCTTTTGTTTTGCTTATTTGTTTTTTTGAGATATTCTTTGTACTGACAATCATGTTTCTAACAGTTAGCATTTTGTTTTCTTTGCAGCACTCCATTACAAATCGCGATCCGCAAGGCCTTGAGACTCGATATGCAGAGAGGCACGATCTCAGATCATTGATCGACCGATTGTATAGACGCGGCGGCCCAGTAAGTCACTCATCTTTCTTGTCCGTAGTTACCATGAGATATTTGAATGCATTATTGTATGGTGGATTGATATGTTGTTTCTTTTTCTGCAGAATCCGTTTGATGCTCCTTTGCAGCGGGAAGAGCTTTCGGGGGACGAGGATTTGTAGCTCGCCCTTGGATCCTTAGAGCTCACATACCTTTAGTTTTTAGTCGCCCGATCTATGTAGACATTTTCTATGTATTAGTGATATTGTTTTATGATTGTACCAATCGCATTTTATGCGATATCATGTATTTATTTCATCTATCAGTTTTATGATTTCAGTATACATTCTTTTTGTTTGCAAACGCTTTGTATGCAGCAATGCAGAAACTATTTTGTATGGCTCACTGCCACAAATTTTTTTTTTCTCTGTTACCGTCGCTATTTGCGTCGCAAATTTACTGCACACGTCTCTATTGTCGTCGCTATAAGCGTCGCAAATTCTCTGTAACCGTCGCTATATGCGTCGCTATAACCGACGCATATAGCGATGCATATAGTGACAATTCTATGGCGTCGTCAATAATGACGCTTTTTACGACGACGGGGGCAGATTTTGTTGTTTGTATTTTCGTCGATTTAAATGTCGCTATAAGGTCTATATCTTGTAGTGGCCGTCTTCGATGTTGAAGATTTTTTCCCTAAATTCTGGATTTTTTGGCAAATTTTAAGCACATTCCGGGCTCAAAACTCCGCTCTCATTGGCGACCATGGGGTAGGGCGACTCAGCCCGTCGAATCCCACAACAGATCTGCACAAAACAACCAAAGGAAGCATCAAGCTGATACAAAATAGATACATATGAAAACACAGCACAATGCTCACCCTACCCCCTGACAAAACCAAGGCATGAAATCCACGATGAGTAGTTCCAGCATAATTTGATAGAATGCTTGAAGCTAGTCACTGGACCGATTACTCCAACACGGCCAGACTAAAAAGAACTATCAAAGAGGTTGCCCTAAGTGGTGGACTAAACTACCTACCTAACTAAGGACAACACAACCGGGAGCTCCTACTAGGCAAGGACTCCTATAGCCTGGTCAAGAAATATTTTCTTTTAGCGCATTTCTTCTTTTAGGTTTTTATTTTTCCATACTCGGGCATGTAAAAAGGAGGGAGCTGAGCATAGTGACCCAAGGAGAACAGGGCATCGGCCTCGAGTCCTGTCTCGGTACCCAAGAACCTACCAAGCCCTCACGAGGCGACACTTAATCCTTTTCTGATGCTCACTTTTATTTTCGCTCCAACCTTCCTTACTTTCTTCTTTTCCAATGAGATGCCACCCCTAGGAAGACAAGGCATCGGCCCTGGGTCTGACTCGTCCCCAAGAATTTACCAGGCCTTCGCAAGGCGATGAGCAACTGCTTAGAAATTTTCATTTCTTTTCTTTTCTATTTTTATAGGGGTTAGAACCCCTTTTTATACACCTTTGTATATATATATTTTCTTTGAGATATTCTGGGTTTTTTTTTCTCTCTATCATCATCATTTTTTTCCTCCGACAGGCTTCTCTAACTGCCTCACAACTAAGCAAGAACTCCTAGAACGGCTGCCTAGCACGCTAACAGAACAGGGTCACTAGAACTACCTCCTAAAAACAGGTCTTTAGGTGCCTGGCAATGTCTTTGGAGGAGGCAACGACTACTCATACCTCCCTCAAACATACCTAACCTAAACCTGGGACTTCATGCCTTGGACGCTAGTCCCCAACAAGAAAAGAAAATCCCTTACAAGTACACAAACACATATAGAATAAAAAACATGGTACTCGTAAAGGAGAGATATCACCTGGATAGAGTCACGTGAAGCTTCCACGTGACATAGGCTCCTTCCAAGCTCTTCTTTGGACCTGTCTAGCACAGGACTAAAACAAGAAACCATTAACTACACCCGTACTAAATAGACAACTGGCCCTCTTGGCCTAATGAAATAAAGCATTTCACTACAAAAACTGATCAGCCCTCTTGGCCTAACGAAGTAAAACAAAATAGCACCTACACATCCCTCCCTGAAATAGTACAGATATACAACAATATGCTCCTTTCCAAGGAGGAAAAATACGGCTTGTAGCCCTAAGCTAAATGCATAAGATTATGACCCATTCCTCCTACATATATAGCAAGAGGCATACGCATAACATGTTGGCTAATCAGCCTATGGGTCCAGGATAACAATAGTAGATGGGTCTCGGCTACTCTTTGCATCACCCATGTCAACCATCACCTACCATATATTGCATGCTTTGATAACATTTCCCACAAGCGACCGAGTCCTGTCTCATTATTGATAACAATATCCAAACTAGGACCACAGTTGAAGAAAAGGACTTCTTCATAAGCAAGGTTTTCCAGTGAATCCGCAAACTGATTCCAGTAACGTGGAATAGGCTAAAGAGGCACTCTCTCAAACTCCTCAAGTAGGTCATGGCAGTTCGATGATACATACAAAGGATGGGATTCCGTACTATGTATGTCCTATCTAGCTAATTCAAGATCAACTGGGAATCCCCTTTTACTAATAACCTCTAAATACCACCTTGCTTGGCAATATGCAGTCCCATAATCACGGCTTTATACTCCGCCATGTTGTTAGTGAATTCTACCCCGAGATAAGTAGCTAACTTCATCGTAACTCTACATCGGGGATCTCGAATTACTACTCCAACACTCCCTTTTTTATTACGGCCCCTGGACGCTCTGTCAAAATATAATGTGTACGTCCACAATGGGTTTACACAGTGTGCCATCACAAACTCCTCTATTCGTAATTATGATAGTCAAAATTTAGCATGTTTAGAGGATGAACTGACGGCTCCATCCCACTTTCTTCATTAAACTCAACAGGGATACTTGTCAACATTCGTAAGCAATGATGGCAAAAGACTTTGATATCCCACACAAAGGTTCCGTCTTCTTGCTCAATCACTTTGTATCCTTTTCTCCACCAGATAAGTTTCCCCATGATGGTATCTCTGCTTAAGATATGGATGCTTGAAAAAAGGAATTAGCCGCCCCATCAACTAGCTTTAAGCTCTTTTGCAGGTCTCAAATCAGCCCTAGCATGGACCTGCAATGTATTTTTCCGTGTTAGCATACTTAGAAATAATAAGGTTTAATCTTATTAAGATTAACCTTATTTTTAAATTCTACTCCTTGCAGATTAGTTAGTAGAGCCGTAGACCTATTTTTTCCTATCTTGACAATCCTAGAAACAGCTCCCTATGCGCATCGTAGTACAGAACTAATTGCCCTTTTTTAAAGGTATACTTCTTTGCTTTAAGGTCATGCAACTACTTCATCTAACGTTTAGCTACCTCCTGGTGTAATAAGCTCTGCAATTTCAGCTCATCTAGGTGGGCTATGGTCGTGAAACGTTCAAAGAGTGCATTCTCATCTCCCAAAGAGTGGTTAATTGCAAACTGTATGGTTGGCAACTCGATTTCAAGGGGTAACACACACTCTTCCCCATAAACTAATTTAAATGGAGTATGTCCGGTAGCTCGCTTGAATGTTGTATTGTACGCCCATACTGCCACATACAACTTCCTATCCCTGTCTCATTTTTTCTCAGAGACTATTTTAGACAGGATACCCACAAGCTGCTTATTAGTACTTTTGACTTGCTCCTTGGCTTGCGGATTATAAGGGGTTGTTTTATTGTGCTTGATTTTCCAAGCTTTAGTCAGACTTTTGATCACTTTATTCAAAAAGTGGGTTCCACGGTTCAACACTAGTTCCTTCGGTGGTCCGAAACGATAGATAATCTGCTCTAAAAGGAAACTTGCAGTCCCTTTTGCATTGTCCTACCTCGTCACTCATGCTTCTGACCATTTTGTAAAATAATCAGTTGCTACTATAATGTATCTCTTCTAAGTAGTAGATGATGGGGTGATAGGATCCACAAAGTCAATGCCCCACTTCTCAAATGGAAGGATAGCCATGATAGGCGTAAGTGGGTGTTTTCTATTCTCTCTACTGTCATGTCTTTGACAAGTATCACATCTCTTAACGTACTCAAAGGAATCTTAGAAGATGGATGGCCACCAATATCCAGCTCTTAAAGCTTTCTGCGTCGTCAACCGTCCAGCGAAGTGCCCTCCACACGCAGAGTCATGGCACTCTTCCAAGATGAAAGGGACCTCGTCAGGCATCACATATCGGTGATAGATATCATCAACACCATGCCAATATAGTGTTCCTGCAATCAAGGAAAACTTCAAATCTTGTTGTCTGATTTTTCTCTTTTTTTAGATTTTGATAAATCAGCTTCAGTCTCTCCCGTTGATAGATAATGTGTGATAGCAGCATACCAAGATGGGATAGAGGTTGTATCAAATTTAAACATTTCTTCAATATCACTTTCTTAAGCCAAATTCTCTTTCGGCTCCCTGAAATCCACAAGGCATTCCACAATACCCTGCAACCTTGGTGGCTTACTCTTAATCTCATAATCGAACTCTTGCAAAGTGATTAACCACTTTGCTAGACGATTAGGTGGTTGTAGCTTGTTCATAAGCAATCTAAGCCCTTTCGCCTTCGTATAGAAAACTACCTTCTCATAGAGGATGTAGTGCCTAAATTTTTTAGTCGCAAAGACCATCGCAAGGCATAACTTCTCCATGTAGGTGTAGTTAATTTTTTATATGCCCAATTTTCGACTAGCAAAAGCTATCGGATGATACCGCTTTTCCTCCCACATTTTGGCTAAACAACATTGATACTATGCATGGTGGCTATACTGAAAATATATAAAATACCTCGCCTATTTTAGGTGCTTTTACTAGCTCATGTTTCAAATCCTCGAAAGCTACCTTACAAGGGTCTCTCCATACAAATAAACAGCTAAAGGATAATAAGTCTGTTAATGGCAACGTCCTTTCTGCCAAGGCATTTATAAACCTTCGATAGTGACAGAAAGCTATGTACCTCTTTCGGAGTGCGTGGTGGACTCATAGCCACTATAACCTTGATCTTTTCAGGGTCAGTCGCGATCCCTACTGAACTGACCACATGGCCTAGCAATAGCCCATAAGGCACTCCAAAGACACACCTCCGTGGGTTAAGAGCGATACAAAATCGTCTGCAGCGCTCAAAGCACTTTCTTAAGATAATCAACATCCTTTCTCTTTCAGTGGGCTGCCCCCAGGTCATCAATAAATACTTTCAACTCATCTGGGGAGATGTCACCAAAGGTCTTGTCTGCTATTCGTTGCCATGATCCAGGTGCATTGCACAAACCAAAGGCCATCACATGGTACGCAAAAGTACCAAAGACAGTAATGAAAGTTGTTTTCAACTTGTCCTCTTCTGCAATTGCCATCTGGTTATATCCTGCAAAGCAATCCATAAACGAATATATTTTATTCTACCTGCTAATTGATCCAAAATATGGTCAATAAATGGCAACGGGTAGTAATCCTTAACCGTCTGCTTATTCAGCTCTCTAAAATCTACAGATAGTCAGATCTGGTTGTTTTTCTTCTTCCTGATGACAACTCGTGAACACCATTTGTGAGCTGTACATGGAAGATTAAACTAGCTTTTCGTAACTTCTGTAACTCCTCAAACAGCCTGTCCCTCAATTCAAAAGGCATACGCCTTACTTTCTGATGCACAGGATGACTGCCTTCTTTTACAGGAATAGTATGAACAGCCAAGCTAGGGGGAATGCCTCTTAGCTCATCATAACTCCAAGCAAAGATATCGCGGAATTCTTGAATCAAGGACACATAGTCCTCCCTTTTTGCTGAACTAAGCATGGAACCTAATTTAATTGGTTGCGAATCATTCGGCGTGCCAAGGTCTAACTCAATCACATCCGCGTCTCTTATCCTATCTTATGGATCTATCAGCTCATTTAGAGTTATCTGATAAATATCCTCTCTAGTTGACCCCTCTTTAGATTCATCACTGGATGATGTCTCACTAGAGTTATCTGATAAATATCCTCTGTAGTTGACCCCTCTTTAGATTCATCACTGGATGATGTCTCACTACCAGATGGATCATCTGTTGTTTCTAATTCAGTAGAGGATAAAGGAGCTCTCTCACTCTGAGGAGACTCAAAGTAAGTATTGACTATTACTCGATTAGCACCTCTACCTAGAACCACTCGACCGGCAGGTACATCGACTTGATAGTCTGTTCGTAAGATCCAAGGCCTACCTAGCAAGACTCGATAGCTTGGACATCCTGCAAATCTTATCACCCTAAAGTCCAAGAAGCATTCTACACTTGCAGCTGTAACATGGACTTTAGTAACGCAACCTTCTGTTTGCCTTAGACTATCATCAGCCATTCTAAGAAGGGTGGGGCCATCTTTTTGGATGCCTAGACCCAACCTCTCCATCAACTCCGAACTCATGATATTGAGGGAGGATCCAGTGTCTACGATAGCATGCTCCTCTAATATTCCATCCACGTATGCTGGAACCCTAGGGAAATTCTTTTCAGCATGATCAAACCAATCTTCCCCTACTCGTGCTATGCCCAAAGGTTCTACAATATACCCAATATGCAGGATCCTCTTGAATTCCTTGCGTACTCCTGGAGATAATTTAATCAACTATATGAGATTTACATCTGGTTTACATCCTGGCACTTTCTCATCCTGGAGATAATTTAATCAACTATATGAGGTTTACATCCTGGCACTTTCTCATCCTTCTTAGGATCGACTTTTTTGTCAACAGGCCTTAGAGGTCCACCTTCCATGCCAGGATTCAGGACTTGCGTCCCCTTATCCCCTTGCTTAGGGTTTTCCTCGACCGGTTTTGCATTTTCTTTATCACCCTCTTTAGCCTTTTGGCCTCTTGTCACGGTTCGTAGGTTATAGGTTTCAACACCATTGATGCGTACAGCCTCGATAAGGCTGACCCCATTGCCTTGTGGCAACTCCTTTATAGTGGTCTTTCCCCTTTGCAGTATTTGCCTTGGTCCATCATTTTGCTGGAGGTTACTACCTTGCGCTCTATGATTAACTGGACTTGGCTGTTTACTCCCTTGTTGGAGGGAACTAATCTTACTCCAACAGGTAGCGGCTAAGTGGCCCGACTTCCCACAAATATCACATTTAACATTTGGACAGCTTCTAGGGAAATGTTGTCTGCCACACCACTTACAGCTGAATCTTGAGGGACCACCCTCTTCAGGACATCAACTCCCTGTCAAATTCTGCTGCTTCTTCAGAAAATTGACGTCAACAGCTATTTGCCGATATTGTTCAGCAATCATGTCAATGTAGTGCTTCATCATATCCTTAACTTCTCCAAGGACATTAGAGCCACTCGACTCATAGCCTTGATCGTCTATCCGTCATTCCATTGGCCTAACAATTTGATTGGGCATTGGTTGTTGACTCACAAAAACAACATTAGGGTTCGAAGCTTGGCCTCCTGCACCTAAAGGACTATGTGCAGCAGTTGGGTTACTAAGACCACTTCCTTTTATGTGTATCGGGTTGCTCCTTTGAGGAGAATATCGTCTTACAATCTCCAACCGCCATCTACCCCTCTCAACACATTCTGCTTTTTGTATTTCTGCTTGACGGTCCTTGTTAGAGGACATAAACCAACATTTTGGTCCCTAAAAACCCGAGATTCGAGAACCACCACTTGTTGGCAGTGTCAAGATTGTGGGAGAGAAGGAAGGAATCTCACTTGTAGCTTTCTTGCTTGCACAATGGGGGAATACACACACACGTGGAGGCTGGAAATAGTTTTTCTCTTCTTAGTTGTGTAAGCCAAAAGAACTCAAGTACAAAAGAAATAGAAGAACCCTATATGTGGGTCTCAAACCAAACTCAACTAACTAAGGTGGCATACTAACTGAGCCATGAACTAGAGTAGATAAGGATAGCTGTCATCTAGCTATTATTCATGGGCGGTGTATCAATCGCATCTGCAACTAACAAGTCGATGACATAAATGCACAATGGTCACCCTGGCATATCACGAGTGGAGCTCAATATCTCAACACTCCCCCTCGAGCTCAATCCCAATTCCTACACACCAAGAAGGTCTCTGAACTTGCGCAGCTTCTCTGCGCCCAATGCCTTCGTGAATATGTCAGCTACCTGATCCTCTGTGCTGACATAAACTAGATCAATAAGACCTAGTAAAACCCTCTCCCGCACATAGTGATAATGCACCTCAATGTGCTTTGTTCTAGCATGATATACTGGGTTATTTACCAAGTGTATACTACTCATGTTGTCACAATAAATGACAACTGGCCCATCTGTAGGCTGATGCATATCATAAAGTACCTTATGCAAACAAGCTACCTCACATGCAACCATTGTTGCACCCCTGTACTCAACCTCCGTGCTCGACAAGGCAACTGTAGGCTGTTTCTTGCTGCTCCAAGTGATTGCAGCACTTCCAAAAGAGAACACATATCCACTGGTAGATCGTCTATCAAAAATACTACCAGCCCAATCAGCATCAGTGTATCCATGCAACTGTATCTGAATCCCAGTCTCATAAAATAGTCCATACTATAATGTCGACTTCACATACTTGAGTATGCATCTAGCCGCATCCAAATGTGGTTTCCTTGGAGCCTGCATAAACTAACTTACTAATCCAACAACATAGCTCAAATCTGGCCTGGTAATAGTCATATAAATCAAACTTCCTACTATGCACCTATACATAGTAGGGTCTTCCAGAAGCTCACCTGCATCTACGCTCAGCTTCACATTTTGCTCCAAAGGAACTGAAATAGGCTTACAGCCTGTCATCCCATATTCGGACAGCATGTCCAATCCATACTGCCTCTACAAGAGCCATATCCCACTTGCTGATCTTATTACCTCAATGCCCAAGAAATAACGCAGCTCTCCCAAATCCTTCATCTCAAACTTCTGCTTCAATAGCATTTTCACATGAAAGATATCTTCATCACTATCACATGTGATAATCAAATCATCAACATAAATGACAAGCAGCATAATACCTTTCTCTGTTTTTCTCACATAAAGTGTGAAAACTGCCTTGGAAATCTGAAAGCCAATAGTGACATGATATTGTCCTATCTTGTCAGACCATGCTCTAGGTGCTTGTTTCAAGCCATACAAGGCTTTCTTCAACCTGCAAACAAACTCAGGATGAATAGCATGCACATAACCTGGTGGCTGCTCCATATAGACCTCTTCTTGCAAATCACCATGCAAGAAGGCATTCTTTACATCCATCTGATGTAAAGACCATCCCTTTGATGCGGCCATAGCAATGACTGCTCTTACAGTTTCCATTCTTGCAACCAGACTGAATGTTTCTTCATAATCAATGCCATATATTTGTGCATACCCCTTGACTACTAATCTTGCCTTGTATTTGTTCACAAAACCATCTGCATTATGCTTCACCTTATAAACCCACTTACAACCAATTGCATTCTTATCTCTAGGCAAAGGTACAAATTCCCATGTAGCATTTGCTTCCAAAGCATCCATTTCTTCATCCATGGCTTTCTCCCATTTTTCTTTTTCCATGGCTTGCTCAAAAGAAGTGGGTTCTGGTTCCTGTATCACTTTGACTATATAGGCATAGTGAATGGCTATAAATCCATCATATTTCAGCTTATCCACAGGATACCTAGCCCTGTAGACGTGCGCAAAGTAGGCTCACTTCCAGTGCTCTCAAAACATCCCTAGTCTTCCTTACTCCAGGTGTAACAATAGAAGGAATGCCCAACTCATCATCAATGCTCTGTTCTGAGCCACTGGATTCACCATCCACATAAGAGTGACCTGCATTCACATCAAACATGGGCTGATCTACTTTCTCTTTTCCTTTTCATGATACCTGCATACCACTATCTGCATTGTTTTGAAAAGATTCTCCTGATCTCAATCTGCCTAACCATGGTGAAGAATGTGAATCACTGCTAGAGGACACTCCAGGTCCACTAATATCTTGTGACTGCTGTTGTGAATTCTGTACAGCATTACCATTTTGTGCATCTACATTATCAATCACATTTACTAGTTTATACCAGCTACTCATCTCATAAAAAACAACATCTCTGCTCACTGTAAATTTAAGAGTAGAAAAGTTATAGCATCTATACCCTTTCTGCTTGCTGCAAAGAGTAACCAATAAAGATGCACTTCTCAGCTTGGATCCAACTTGGATCTCAACTCATCTGGCACATGAACATAGGAAATGCAACCAAAAATTTTCAAATGAGAAATATATGGTTTCCTACCAATATACCTCTCCTCTGGAGTCATGCCATGTATTGCTGCAGTGGGAGTCCTGTTCATTATGTAGATTGTTGTAGCAACTGCCTCAGCCCAGTAAAAATCTGGCAGGTCTTTTTCATTAAGCATGGCACGAGATACCTCTCCAATATGCCTGTTTTTGCTTTCTGCAATTCCATTTTGCTGTGGGTTATGACTACATGAATATTGCTGCTTTATGCCATGCTCCTACAAGAACCTTGCAAACTCATTTGAGAGGTACGCTCTCTCTCCATCTGACCTTAGGCATTTTATTTGCGGGCCTGTTTCTTTTTCAACCATAGCTTTAAGAGTTTTGAAATGCCCAAAAAACTTCACTTTTCTTTTTCATAAAATACACCCAGAATTTTATGCTATAGTCATCAACAAAAGTGACAAAATAATGACAGCCTCCAATAGATGCAACTTTAGTAATCCACACATCAGAGTGGATTAATTCCAAAGGCTTCTTACTCTCTTGAACATGTCTAGGAAATGGTTTCCTTGCCTGTTTTCCAAATTGATAGGCTTCACATACCTTATGTATTTCTGCAACCTTGAATTTAGGCAATCCTGCAACAATATTTTGGGCTTGCATTGATTTAAGTCGCTGTACATTAACATGACCAATGCGTATATGCCAGATATCAATATCTGCAACTACACCGGTCTCATATGCAAACATTGCTGCACTCAATTCAGGCATGTCTGCTTCCAGTGTAAACATTCTGCCCTTCTTCTTTCCTTTTGCTATCAAGCGACCTTTATTTTTCATATCCTCAACAAAGTATCCATGAGGATTAAATCTGACCTGCAAGCCCTGCTCAACCATTTGACCAACAGAAACCAGATTCTTGGTGATATTCGGGACATGAAATACATCTGACAAGTATTTCTTTTTCCCATCTTGCATAGACAAAGGAAATTTTCCAATCTGCACAATAGGATGTGTAGTATCATCACCAGTATCCACAAATCCTGGTTTTTCCATTTTCCTTGCATCCTGCATCCATTCTGCATGACCTGTCATGTGGTTTGATGCACCTAAGTCAACATACCACACTTTGTTACTTTCTTCTGCACTTGTCACATAATTGTTCATGTGCTGCACCATAAACAAATGCTCATTTTTGTCATCACCCTGTCTACTAGAAGACGCATAATTCCCTTGTTGCAATTTTCCATTCATGATGTCATTCTTCTTTTTAGCAGTCTTTAGCCATATGACCCATTTTACCACACTAGTAGCATTCAACATTGTTGTTTGCATTTTGGCCTCTTTGCCATCCACCACGACCTCTTTGGCTCCCCCTGCCTCTAGAGTTACCACGTCCTCCTCCATAGGACTGGTTTTCTTGAGTTTGCTGCATATTCTGATTTCTACCACAGCCTCCAGATCGGCCTCCTCTACCTCTGCCTCTACCTCTTCTAGCATTTGAGTAGAAGACAGCTTCTTTTGAAGTTCCTCCTGAAGAAGATGCACCACCATTTCTCTGCTCCTCAGAAATTAGAAGAGCAATCAACTCCTCAAAATCAGGAAATCTTTCACAGACGGAAATGGATATTCGAAACTATGCATAATCCTTTCCTAGACCATTTAAGGTCACGGAAACTAAATCATCATCTTCCACTGGCGATCCAATGGAAGTAAGTGCATCTGCAATCTTCTTCACCTTCATGTGGTAGTCATTGATGCTCATACTTTCTCTTTGCACATTGTGCAACTCTTGCTTGAGCTACATTTTCCTGGCTTGCGTATTTGTGCTATACATTTTTGACAAAGTATCCCATGCCTCCTTTGGCGTACTTGCATCTTGAATATGCACAATCATAGAGTCTGAAATACTGATAGATAGCCAGTACATAACTTTTCTGGCTCTCTCATGCCATCCTTTAAATGCCTACATTTGCTGTTGATTGGGAACATCAGGAAGAACTAGTTATTCTTCATTTCTTACAACAAATTCCCAATATCCTTTTTCCATAAGGAAATTCGTCCTTCTAAACTTCCATGCTTTGAAGTTGCTCTTGTCAAGCTTTTCAGTGAACAATCTGTGAAAGAGAATCAGACGCCATTACAGAACACTGCAAAAAATTATGTCACTGTAGAAAATACAGCTTTAGCCTCACAAGGGCAAATCTGCAAAACTGACGAAAGTGGTATTTGATCACACAATCACTTCCTAGTGACGATTTGCATCAATAGGCAACAAGGATGATTTTGTAACTCCCAATGTCTCTGCGTACAGGCATACGATACAATTTCTACAGTAACTTTTCACTGACCTGTAGAACAGTGGTCGCACAACATAAAACAGGGCCTTTTCCTGAGTGCGTGCAGAAAACTTCCGCCTCCAAAACAGGCCCTGAAATGGCCTCTTACCAAAACCCGCTGTCGTATTGCTGCGCATTCGAGGTGTGAAAACCACCCAAAAGTTGTGTGTGGAATTTGATACTTTGTACATATTTAGTTGTTGTGTTTATACTTTTGTTCTACGTGGAAGAGGGTTTGGAGTAAGAGGAATTAATCAATAATGATCTGATTGACATGGGACTTTGGAACTTAGAGTTGAAGATGGCTTTATACAGAAAGTTCAGTAGATTCCTAATGATTTGAAAGCAGTTTACAGGAATGTTTTGGAGAGAGAACAAGGGATCAGTTGAATAGTGGTTCTCTAAATAGAGCTGGTTCTGAGATATCAAGTGTGGAGGAACACAAGTGTGTTGTGGGCTAAGAATGATGTGGGTGAAGCTTTCTATGTAGGAACTACTTCATTGAAGAAGGCTTTCACATGACCGTGAATGGAAAGCACATTACTTCCTTCGAGTATCGGCAGAACTTGAAACCATCATTGGTTGTAGATGTCAAGTTAAAAGGCAATGTCAAACCCATTTCAGTCATGGCCACTGGCCTGCTAACATCAGAGGATGTTAGACAAGTGGATTTTGAAGTTTCTCAAAGCACCTCCTTTACCTCCCAAGAGGAGGAATGAACTCTTCATTGGTGTATTTTCTACTGGAAATAATATTGATCGTCGCATGGCAGTTCGGCGATCATGGATGCAATATGAAGCCGTTCGCTCTGGTCGTGTTATTGTATGCTTCTTTGTTGGACAGCATTCAAATAAGCGAGTAAACAAAGAGCTTTGGAGGGAGTGCTTAATGGGGGAGAAGGCCACTTTTCTAAAAAAAACAACAGGGAGTGCAGTGTATTGGGAGTGTGGAAGAAAAAGAAAAAAGCGGGAAAAACAGAGGGGAATCTACTGGGGAAAAGAGAGGGATATCACCAATTATGCTTTGCTGGCTAACCATCAATAGGTGCAGAAAATTGATGAAAGAGCTGAACTCCGAACTGCTAAGGCGAAAGAGAAGACAAGAGAATTGGAAAAATTGAAGGAGCAGAGATCAACCGGATGCTATCAAGACACAGAAGATAGAAGAACTTGAGGCTTTTGCTCTATCAAGAATAAAAAAAGATCTTCATGTTGAATGCTCGGCTTGCTGAAGGAGAAAGCATGACTCATGATGTAATTAGGGAGCTGAAGCTGATGCGAAAGGGTGCAGAGTTGAAGGGAGCGATTTGAAGAGGAAGAAAAGAGGAGATTCAATTTCTTTGAAGAGAAGATTGCAGGGGCTTCTGCGGCTCAAGGAGAACATCGTTTATAGTACCACTGGAAGAGGCCAGTTATTCGTTGGCACGCAGGATGGCACCTGTTTGAAGGGGTCAAATTCAGAGTGTTCAGTGGTGACTTAGGTGGATGAGCTTCCTTCTGCTTTGGCTTCAACAGATATCTCAGGCTTCGTCTTAGGAGCTCCGTTAAGTTGTCGTCAACTATTTAGCGGTGATGAGCTGGATGAGGATAGATCAGATTAGTTCGAACAGGTAGACAAAAATCTAGCTTCTCCGAGCGTGCTGGAGTAGTCTCAGTTCAAAACGATTCTGTGGGATGACACTGTGCATGTTGTTGATCGCAATCTTAAGCTCACTTACAATTTTCAAGTTCACACTACATGTGTGCACCATATGCATCAGCTAAAGCAGTGAAATGTGCTTGAGAAGATGTTGGTGATGAAAGGCTAAGTAGTGGAGGACTTGGACAGCAGTTCACTTCTTCCAGTTCACAGAATCGAGTTCAGTTGCAATCAGCCTCTAAGATTGCAGAAACAAGTGGAAGTCAAGATGCAAGTTCTTTTGCAGCAAGTGGAATTATTGACACTAGATTATTCACCCCAAGAGGACAGTGGAGAACCCCTTCAGCAATGTCATTTCAACCTCTAGAATCTGGTCAATTTTTAGGACGCACAGAGATAATGCCAGATCAAAAGCAGAAGTATCTTCAACGTTGCAGCAACAGTCACAGTTACAACTACTACAAAATCTTCAAGCCTCTCAAAATGCAGCATTTCAACACCAACAGTTTTATCTTCAGTTCTTTTGTTCTCAAACCTACATTTGGAGATCCTTATAGACAGTTGGCTTAAGCACATATGCTAGAGCATACACTGAATCCAGTTGTAAAACTCTATCAAAGCTTGGTACTCCACATTCCTATGAAACTTTCAACCTGCAACAGAGATCTCAGACTTTCAGATTCTGCATTATGATCTGTAAACCTAGAGCCATTACAACTGAATCAGATGTCTTTGAATCAATTTAAAATAATATCAACATGGCAATGAAAATGCATGTTACACAAGTTTGATCTTATCACAATTCTATATGGTGAAGAATTACGTATTTTGGAAAACCTGTGACAGAGTTTTAACTGTACAAGATCTGTGTATATCTATCCAAAATTACACCAGATCTGGATGGCTGCTATAGAATTTTTATCTATTCAAGAGAGTTGCTAATTATATGACATGAGTATTCATCAAGTTGTTTATTGGAGATGCTCCCATTTAGATGTAGCTGGATATATGTCACATATTATCTAAAATTGAGCTTTTAAATTGAATCTGATCTTGCTTGATTGATCTTCTATCCTGAAATTAGTCAAGTCCTCTGTGGTCGTGACTTTGCTTTCGAAAATCCTTCGACACCGCGAACTTGGTTTGCTTTCTTGAGCTCCTTACCATGAACAAGGCTCTAATACCATGTCAAGATTGTGGGAGAGAAGGAAGGAGTCTCACTTGTAGCTTTCTTGCTTGCACAATGGGGGAATACACACACAGGTGGTGGCTAAAAACAATTTTTCTCTTCTTAGTTGTGTAAGCCAAAAGAACTCAAGTACAAAAGAAATAGAAGAACCCTATATGTGGGTCTCAAACCAAACTCAACTAACTAAGATGGCATACTAATTGAGCCACGAACTAGAGTAGATAAGGATAGCTGTCATCTAGCTATTATTCATGGGCGGTGTATCAACCGCATCTGCAACTAACAAGTCGATGACATAAATGCACAATGGTCACCCTGGCATATCATGAGTGGAGCTCAATATCTCAAAAGGCAGCTCTCGGCAAACGCACCATTGAACGGACCTCAAATGCACTGGCACTGGCTATAGCACTAGCCGGAGCACTAGCCGGACCTCATGCTCATAACAGACAAACACACCCACACGGCCTCGCGGGCCAGGAGCATCTATCTGCTACTAAAGGACGAGCTGTCCTAAAGCCTAATCATGCGTTTATAGTTTTGTAGTCCAACGTTTCCCTTCCTATAAAGTCCACAGAGGGAGAACCCATACACATTGGCAATAAATGCCATGATAATCACATACATGGGAGGCAACCTCTTGGTGGAATCATCGTGGCCCCATTGCAGCTCTCCTACATTGCAGGGATTGGCCCCTTGATGCGCTACTCAAGATATAGAACAAATGAACAAACTCCACTCTTTCATTTTGAGAGTATTCCAGGAGATACTATGTGTCCTTTCCCAATAATTCCCCAAGAAACGAACATCTATCCTACGACTTAGGTTGCCTTTCCACATTCAAGCGTGGGTCATCATAATCAAAAACAGGTGCTATGCATCTAGTCCTTTGTATTCTAATACCATGGTTGACATGCACATGCAAAAGTGTATGATCCTAAAGTGCTCAAATATAGTTTACAATCAGAAACGTGTTGTGCACAACCAGGGTTTCCAATGCTCATTCACTAACTCGTTGCGGCGATGTAAGGATAGCACTGAGACCACACTCGTGCTACTATCCTCTTAATTAAAATATAACAAACTCTATATCATGATATACATCAGAAAATCAGCAATAATCAGCATGCAAATCACACCATTCAAACATCCCACCCCTCTACGTTTAGGTATTGCTTTCGTTGCATAGGTGTAGAGGTTCATTTTGTAATGTTTTGATGTATGAAAAGCGATAAATCACCAACTTTGACAAGGAGATAGGGCAAACTGAGGCTAAACCTCATGCTTTGCCACTACCATATATCCACAAACACTCATTATATTTTTCCTTATGTTTGTGAAGCGTATTTCTATTTTTTCTCTTATTTTTCTCCATTTTCTTGATTTATTGGCCAATAAAATATGCTATTTTCTTATTTTTCTTGTTCCAATCACTTTATCATACTAACATTCAATTTATTTTCCATTTTCCCCCATAAGAACATATTTTACCCACCCGAAACGACAAAACTATCATTTTACCGCTTAAAACCTGCATTTCGAGTTTTGCGGGAATTAAATAGCACATGTAAATCACTGCAAAATCAAAATTTTCTGATAAACAGCAATTAATCATGATGCAACCAGCACTCAAACAAAATTTCATCACATAAGAACATCGTTTCCATCATAAAATATCAAAAAACTTCATTTCCTTCATTAAAAAATAGTCATACTGTGTTTTTACCAAACCCGAGACGCATTAAATGACTGCGTGACCACCGGACGGAGCCTCCATCGCTCTCAATCCAATGCTGCACATCAATCTTTAGCATCTCCATCAATCTCCATCATCGTTTTCTTCAATCTTCTTCCCGATTCCTCCTTCAAGATAGTGTGCATGAATAGCCCATAGAGAGGAGAGAGAGGGAGGAGAGAGAAATAATAGATTCTGATCTCTCTATTCTGTCAGCCATATCTCGCGTGAAGGGCGGCGATAGGATCAGGAAAGAAGGAGGATTTCTCGGCTATGATCTCTATTGCAGGGCTTCTGTTGAAGCCATCTCATCGATTTGGAGGGGGGGGAGGGGGGGCGTTTTTTTCGTGCCGTTGAAGATGATGGCGTGCTGCCACCTACCACAAAAAAATTGGAGGGGGGGGTGCCTCCTCCCAAAGGGCACCCCCTTTGCCCTTAATTTTTTGTCCACCTCTTCAAATTTGGCCAATTTCTGGCAACTTTCGCGTCCGGGCTCCGATTCGGGCTCCGATTCGGCCTCTAAAAAATCCTACGCGTCTGTCTCGACGTCCCGCACTGACTGGCAGCTCCCGACATCCCGCATGACAGTCAAAAAAATTATCAAAAATCCACAAGTGTCACTCGAGCGCCTTTTGAAATCCGTCCTTCGCTTGACGCTTGAAATCGTCCTAGCTGCAGCCATCGCCTTCAATGTTGAAAACTTTTCCCCTAAATTTTGAATTTTTTGGAAAATTTTAGGCATATTCCAGGCTTAAAAATCTGCTCTCAAACAGGCCCAAACAAGCACAAATAAGCACAAATAGGGAGAAAAAACCTGGAAGGCAAGGAAGACCTCATTTTGAGATTCTGCCAGTAAAGAGAAAGAGAGATAGCTTAAGAGCTTCTACAAGTATTGGTGCTTCTCTGGCGATTTGATCGAAGGTCACATGTGTTTTTTACTAGGATCAGGTGTGTAAAAACCTTTTTGTGTATCTAACCTTGGATCCTGGTGAATCTTGCTAGCATGTGTGGACAAAAATCATTGGCACAAAGAAATTTTCATTCCCGTTGTTTATGTGTAAACGACAAAATCGAATGCAATCTGCAGGTGTTTGATTCCCAGAATTGGATGCTTGGACATCCTACACCCGTCCAATTTCAAGAATCAGATGGCCAATACTCGGCAGACCAACTTGATTTGTCTAATCGGACTCAGGAAAATCAGACTTGGCCACTCGGACACCCCAATAATTGGACCACTACCATGCATTTGATCGTTACTATCGGACACTCAAATCTGACCTCATCTGATTGCACACACCTTGTCCGATTCCTAGAATCGAACATCCCATAATCGAACATCTTAGAATCAAACACCTATTAAATCGGACATGTGACTCTTGAAATCAGACACTACAGAATCAGACTTTGTAGAATCAGACTAGATTTCAACACATCAAGATTGACAAATTTAGCATGTCTAGTACAACAAAGAGCACAACCTGCAACAGGAGAATGCATCGCAATCCTGACAAGCAAATCTAACCCTACAACCCACAATTGAAGGGCCAAGCATAGTGTTAACATCAGCATATTCCACACACTTAGAGCCATAAGGCTAACCAGTAGACCCCATTTGACCCTGAGCAAGTTGAATGACGTAGCACAAACCCTAAAAACCAGCGGATGTGACCAGGAATTGAGCCTATAGCCCCATTAGGCCAAGTACATAGAGGAGAGTGCAAAGTTGGCAATTGTCACTCTATATCCACACTCACATGGTTTTCCAACACTTGAAGTGCACTTATGAAAAGTTGAAAGCCTGATTTCGCACAATGCATGGAAGACAGCACACACACACAACCCGATTCAATCTAAGTTGAGGATTGTAAATAATAAGGAACTCACTCAAACCTAACCATCAGAACAAACCCACTAGTAGGAGAAGACCTTGAAATGTAGTTAAATGATTGAGAACCCCAAGCATAAGACCAAGCAAGGACCGACACCATTGGAGGAGTGGATCTGCCCAACTTGATACAACCTAGTGGAGCACGAGACTGCAAGCATGGTAGAGTCAATCACTAACAACGATCGTGACAAAGAACTTGACCTAGGCAGTTTCCCAACACATATCTAGTGGCTAGTCTCCATACCACCATGGTAGGATGTCTGAGGATATCATAGCAAACCTTAAAGAGGAGAGCAGACTAACGAGGGAAGCTTTGTAGGAGGGCACAGTGGCCTACAATTAGGAATGGAAAGCTAGAAGCTTGCAACAGAACATAGAAATACACGAGGTTTGGCGAGTACTATGTTAGAATATCAAGCTCCCCTTACTCTTTTGTTAGTCTATCTTTATGTGCGTGACTGACATTAGCTAGATACAGCTGTACACATGTGTGACATTCAATAAGTCGGTGTAGTCAGTGACTTAATCACATTTATTCTTGGTTAATCATACCTATGTGTGTAAGTATCTTTCAGTTTGTATGATGGAAGAATAATGGAAGAGGAACAACAATGAGCTGAGGCTCATCTTCCACTCCACTGTGTCTCTCTCCCTTTCTTCCAACATGGTATTAGATCTTGAACGCGTGAAGCCTGAAGGCTTGGTAGTGGCCATTTGACATCAAGACATCAAATCTAAAGAAAACGTCATCAAAGGAGACTGTGCTTGCATCCCGTTTTATTGCAAAAGCTATATCTTGCTACAAAAATGGTTTTCGGATAAACAGCCTACATTGCCTGACCATTTTGATGTGGCCTACTACTTTATAGAAGAAAGTTTTTTCAAATTCCTCATAGATTTTGAGATATTTAGCATAGACTTGTGCAGACTAGCTATTTACTGTAGTAAACAACAGGTGATTCCAGGGCACTGGTGGCTTTCATCCTAACAATGTATATGCCCTTATTATCATGCATTTGAGCATGATATTGGAGTGTTGAATGCTCAATTTTGGAGCTTATTTACAAGATGGAAATAGTGAACTGGTTTGTGTCCTTAATTTGGAAACAATATACCTACATGGTTGAAGTATCTGTGATGCTTATTTGCTACTAACAAATGCTTGGATCATACGACTTGAGTGTTAAATGTTTTTTGGGATATTGTGAGTGATCTACACTATCATGATGCAGTAACTAAGATACCTAGTTTGACATTGCACTCAGTGCCCAAGTCCTTGCACATCAATGCTTTTTAGGAAGGCACCAAAATGCATGTAGTCTTACTAGTCATAGCTCTAGGAGACACCATGAGGAAGGGAATTATGGATACATGAGTAGGAGTTAGTGTGCTGAGCCACGCAGTACTCCAAGACTAGAATAACCCACCTATTGAGAATGCTAGGTTCAATGTCACCCTAGCTAATTGAATGAAAGTGCGGTCATTTGGAGTATAAAAGAATTGCCCATTGAGATCACAGGGATCCAAATGACTTTATACTCATGAAGGGAGTGGAATATGACATCCTGTTAGGCCCGCAGCCTTGGACACGCAATGCATGGGTCATAGAAGATTGGGGTAACAATCTAATCTTCTTAGGCATTCAAATAGAGGTAGTAAAAGTAGAGATGGATACATGGAAGACCACACCAGTTGACTTGAATGATGAGCAAGATTGGATGCATGTGCTAGCCACAATCGACTTCAATTATGAGCAAGATTGGATACATGCAAGTTAGGAAATCGTACAAGCCACTCACCAAGTATATCCCTTATCCTGATGATAAACAAGATTGGATGCATGTGCTAGCCACAATAAATATGCCATTCTCTGACAATGAGAAGTACAAGCAAGGTGCTACTAGGACAGCTAATAAACCCAGAAATGCACCCTCAGTACCAATCTGCATGATGGCCAAAAGCTTGAGCAAACAATCCAACCCCATTGAGCTCCATGTCCCAAGTAACAAGCAAGAACTCCTGGAGATCCTATAATACCTGACAAGCAAGCTAGCCTCGGGAGGGGGGGGGGGGTCACTCATGAATATATGTATATATAATGTGAGTTCAAAATAAGGTGTTTTTAAAACACCTTTTTTATATATTTTTTACATACAAAAGGGTGTCATGTAAAGGGGTTACTTACATATTGAATAGAAAAGGGTTGTGTTTTATTCAATAAAAATTCACAGATTAGGATATTTATAAATAGGCCATGAACGCACATTATATAGAGAATATATATATAGTGACCCCCCCACCCCCCGAGAAGCTAGCTAGCAATCTAGTCACTAACCTTAAACCTTTCCAAGATCTCTTGGATAAACCTAAGTGGAGATGGTCCAAAGTGCATGACTTAAACTTAATATACAATTGGGCCCTAGTCTCATCGATGAGAAGGAAAACCCTATCAAGACCTAGGAGATGAGGAGCAGTCTCAGAGGAGGATGGTTCTAGCAAAGAATACATGGATTGTTGTTCCTTCAATGATGGAAGCAAAGGAGAGATGGACACAGTAGAATATGACACTGAGTGAAGGGTGATAGAGCAAATTCAAGTAGACTCCTACTCGCATGGGAATAATGCCTTTAGAATTGAAAGAAGAGTCTTGTGCATGGATTATGATCAAGCATGGCTAGAGCACATAAGGGCAATTGACTACAAACAAGCAAGCATTGCCTAGCCAAGTGCTTCGCTAGTACTTAGGATAGAGTCACCGTCCAAACTACGACAACCAAGCAAAACTCCCTCTTCTAGCAAAGACAGAGAGTTTTATTCTGAGGCAGAGGTAAGTTTAGATAGTGATCCTGAGGTGCCACAACCACTTAAGGTTAGACCCACCAAAGGGGACCTGCAAACGCACCTGAGGCATTGAAGATTGAAGGAAGAGCAACACAAGAGGCCTAAGGATATGTTTGTTGAAGAGCAAAGGAAGTGGCAAGACCTACCAAGGTGATTTACTAAGTTTAAGAAAGGTGATAGGGTAGTGATCTTGTTAGGAGCCAAACGACAAGGGCAAGCAAGTGAACCAATAGAAGAACCAGTCAAAATCAAGGAGGTTAATCTAGCTAAGGAAGGGGAGACATCCCGACTTGTCTTTATTGCCGATGACTTGATTAAGGAAGAGGAGGCAAGTCTCATTGCTCTCTTGCGAGAGTACATGGACGTCTTTGATTGGTCTCTCGGCTAGCTGAAGCGGTTAGATTTGAGTGTCGTGAGTCATAATATCCCCATTACCCCTGACACAATGCTAGTCAAAGTAGCAACCATGCCCTATGAATCCCAAGCATGCTCATGCTGTCAAGGGAGAAATTGACAAGCTACTAAGGGTAGGATTCATTTATGAGATTGAGCACATGGACTAGGTCTTTCCAAGAAGAATGGAAAGATTAGAGTGTGTATCAACTACAAGAAGGTAAACACTGGTACCAAGAGGGATCCATTGCCATACAATGAACACATGCTTGAGAGAGTGGTAGGAATAGAGGCCTGGATAGCTTCTTAGGATACAATCAGGTGCAAGTGCACCCTGACAACAAGACTACCTTTGCCATCAACTAGAGTGTCTTTGCTTATATATTCATGCCTTTCGGGTTGACTAACACACCTACCACTTTTTAGAGGCTCATGCACCTAATATTCAAGGACATGCTTAGGAAAGAGTTAGAGGTCTTTGTTGATGACTTATGTGTTCACTCCAACTAGAAGGGATACTTGGACGAGCAATCTTTGAACGATGCAGACTATATCGTCTCTCATTGAACCCCTTAAAGTGCCAATTTTGGGTAAATCATAGATGCATCCTAGGGCATGTGGTGTCCAAGAACAGCATTGCCACTGACTTCTCAAAGGTTGATCTTCCACCCCCAACCAATTACAAGGGAGTTCAATGCTTCCTTGGCCATATAGGGTACTATTGACGGTTTGTGCTAAACTATGCATTGATTACTAGACCTCTGTACAAGCTATTGATAATATTCAAATGGACTCGGGAATGCCAGCATGCATATGAGGAATTGAAAGAGGCTCTAACCACTGCACCAATCTTAAGGGTCCCGAACTAGAGCGTAACCTTTCATGTCCATATCGACGCTTTGAAATTTGCAGTTGGAGCTATGTTGTGCCAACTTGGTGACTAGAATCTAGACTATCCAATGAGTTTTTCTAGCAGACAACTCACAAATACAGAAATGAATTACTGCTCAACCAAACAAAGGGGTTAGCCATGGTGTTTTCCTAAAGAAATTTTGGCATTATCTTCTAGCTATGCCCTTTATTTTCTTCATTGACCATCAAGCCTTGATGTATCCAGCCAAACAAACCTTGCGCCATGGGATGCATAGCTCGATGGTTACTTCTACTTCTTGAATTCGAATTCTCTGTCATTGTACACAAGAGAAAGCAACACTATATGGCCGATCATATGTCTTGCATACCCATGGGAGAAGCCGTTGGACAGGGCATTGGAGATGAATTACCCAACACACATCTATTCATCCTATCCAGTGAAAGAGATCTGTTTAGAGTGGATGGAATGCCATACTAGTAAAACGACATAGTCCAAGTATTGGAGCATGGACTACCTGACCGACCCATGAAAAAGACCCGATTGAGGTGGCTCATTCTAAAAATCCAACCCTATCAATTAATAGCAAGCCAAATCTATCGATTAGGGCAAGACGGGTTACTACGGAGATACGTGTGTGAGCACAAAATGCACGGTGCACTAGTTGAGACACATAGAGGAATCGCAGGAGGACACTTCAGTGGATATACGACAGTCCGCAAGGAGTTGTAGAATCAATTGTGGTAGCCCATGCTTTTCCAAGATGTGGCATGGTTTGCGAAACACTGTGACAACGGACCAAGGTGTTAGTTTGCAAGGATAAAATGGAGCTAAGTCCCATTATAGCATGACAACCATTCAAGAAATGGGGGATCAACTTCATTGTGCCTATCAGTCCTGTAGCTCAATATTCGAAAGCCAAACACATCATTGTTGCCACCGATTATCTCACAAAGTGGGTAGAAGCTCAAGCCACTTGAAAGAACGACACATGAACCACTACTAAGTTCTTATGAGAGCAAGTAATCTCTCGATTTGACTGCCCCATCGAACTTGTCAATGATCAAGGTACACACTTCATCAACAAGGTGATTGCTCATCTCCTATCCACCTTCCTAATCATCCATCATAAATCCTCACCCTACTACCCTTTGATGATGTCAAGCGTTTTTCTGAAAATTGAAAACCCCTAGTCTAAATGTAGTTAGGTTTGGTTTTTATTAGCTTAATTAATTACGTGACAGTTTGGTTGGTCATTTTGTAATTGGATTTTTTGTATTTTCTTAGCTTAGGATTTTTTTGTCATTTTGTTTGGTTTGTTGAGTGTGAAACTTGATAGCCTTGGTTGATGTTGGTTTTTTTTTTGGACACGTTATTGCTAGAGTTTGTCAATAGCTACCAAACATTGTGGAATATGTTTGATTTCTTGCTGAAACTCTTGCACATAAGAGGGATTATGGGTTCACGAGCACTTTACATTGCACTTGTTGATGCACTGCACTCGGGGGTCGTCTCCTGTTCTTATCAAATACTTCCATGCCATGGGTTGGGTTTATGCACATTTCGCATCATTGTTGAGCACTAGCACGGCATGAGGCCTGCTATAGCTATATGGAGTAAATCTTAGTTACACATACACTTGAGAGAGCACCTAATTGAGCATGCACGTTTCTTGCATGCACGATATTTGGGATGTTCATCACAAATTTAGGAACCTCTGGATGAGTGTGTAAGGTGGTTGGGTAAGTTGAGGGTCGTGAAGGACACTGCCAATTGTGAAATGGGTTGTTCTTATTTGATCAACATCTTGAGGACCATCATTTCCAGAGTGACGGTGAAATTATGGGTGGGCAGAGTGGAGATTAATATTTTCTTGCTAGGTTTGAGGATAAGGATTTAAATAATCAAGGAACTATGTTTGCATAATGCATGATGTACTAGCACATGTAGATAAGCTAGGCACAATTTCTTCAAGTGCATTCATTTTTTGTGTGAGCATTGATTGATTGCTTGCATATGTTGGATCCGTTATTGCATATTTTCCCGAATCATGATTGATTGGGCATGAAGTCTATTTCAAAGCATTGTCTACTAGGTCACATTACATAGCAAGAAGACAACTGGTGATCATTATCAAAAGAACATTGGTTGGTGCTATGAAGGAGGAAGGAAGTTGCTTATGTGATATCCATCAAGAAGTTTCAGGCATGGTTTTGGGGAGAATATGATAAGCTTAATAGCCAAATACAAAGCGTGTATGACATAATTGCAAGGATTGCAATTGCAGCTTGAATAGCTTGAACAACATAATTTTTTAAGAAGAAGAGAAGGTTAGAATTTAAGAGCAATTTAAGGCTTCCATCAAGTATCACGATGTAGTGGTAATGGAGTTGTAGAGAGAGAAGAGCTATTTGAGAAAATTCTAGTGGAAAAATGATCAGTAGGATCAATAGAAGACCAATTACTTGAGGCAAGAATTGTATGGGATGTAGCATAGGGTCAGTAGGAGATGACTCAGAGAACAACATAAAGAGTTGCCTAAATCACCTATTCTATTTGGCCTTATACAACATTCAACCTTTTGCTATTACTACTGAAACGAAAGGAGTTTTTGAGCATAGATATACTAGATATATGCAAGCATACCACACAGTTTTAGCCTGGTGATTTCTCAAAGCCAGGGTCTAGGAAGGGCATTAAGATTGAGGATATTTAATTAACTGTAGAAGAGCAGAACATGTATGTAGATCTCCATCCATAACAATAACTTCACCATATACAGTGGTTGACAACATGTCGCTATGGCTAAGGCCTTTTCCCTTTTCCATCAGCTTGGTTTGCGACATCTCTATATGGTTTCTAAAACTCTTGACCAATCTCCAATCACATGAATATTGACGAGGCAATAAGCATGTTCAATCCTTATCATTTGCAACCCAAAAATGCAGTAGTGCGATTCCAGGAATCATTATTGAATAGGATAAGATGCGGCATATTGAATGCAGAGCGGCATTATATGGCAACATGGCGGCATGATTGGTCAAGACAGGGTAGCTGCATTTTTGAAAGCTCGGTGGCATAGCATAATTAACACTATTCAAAGCTTATAAAGCTTTAAATTCTTAAGTTAAAGTCCTCTAAATGAAGGAAAAGCTAAAGGCTTAATATGCCTTTTGAAAAGCAAAAAGCAAGAGCAACAGATGAGTGTCAAGAAAGCTATATAAGGAGATGAGAATGGAGAGTTAAGGGCCTTGCCCTCAAATACAATTGTATCATGTGAGAGGAGAGTGGAGGTTTTCATGCAAGAGTATACTCTTGATGTGCTAACCTGTGAAGTCGGAGAATTTGGATGTCGAAGCACTCAGTGATAGCCTAAGGTTATCAAGATATGAAATTTCCATGATGTTGGATTTGTCTTCAAAGTTTGTTTTGAACTTTGAGCAAAGTGTTGGTGTTTTTTGAACTTCATGGGAGTTTGAGTGATTCTCTACTTGAATTTTGGTTTTAGTTGTTTGAGATACAAGAGGCATTGTGTGTTGTTTTGTTCTCGTGTGTGGTTTTTGTGGTGGTTGTCGAAACATTTAAAATTATTGTGTTGTGGTGTGCATCTGAAAAAGTCAGTTTCCCCAACCAGCACTTCTTAACATCTCATTATCGGGTTGTGAGCGAGGCTTTCTCTTGATCACCGCTTGCGTACATCTCTTTTTTGGTGCCCCTGCTAAGGAGTGCTAACATTGACTTTGTCTTGGTTGTTTGATTTGAGTGTGACTTTTGTTTTGATTTCTTATTATTGTTAAAAATGGCTAATTATTATTTTCATGAGTTCCATGGTAATCCTATTGAGGATCCCGAAAGATTTTTAGAAAAAATAAAGCTATGTTGTTTGATATAAAGAGTGATAGACCCTGAGGATAAATTCCAAATTTTTAGGTATCAACTATAGGGAGAAGCACGAAATTGATTGCTTGACTTTGAGAGAAGCCTAAATTTTAGGAGACAGAAACTGGACTATGAATCTGTTAAAAATGCATTCCTATCTAGGTTTAAAAAAAGAGAAAGTCAGAGTGAGATTTGGGCAAGAATTGAAACTTGTACTCAAAAAGATTATCAATGTGTTGAGGATTTTGCTAGGGAGTTTGAAAGATTGTGGAATCCATGGAGTTTGACATTCTCAACAGGTGAGATAGCCCTAGTTATGTTGAAGATAAGATATTTTGTAAATGGGTTGAAATTAGAAGATTGAAGAGTGAAAATAGAGATTAAGAACCCTGAAACTTTTGAGGAAGAGATGAAGATAGCTAAATATCAAGAGAGAAAGACCAAAAGAAAAAAAGAGTTAGGGTTTAAAGAACCATGGGACAAGTTGTGTTCAATGCGATTTGAGAGAAAAGTCTTTGAGGTGAAGAGAGTTAGTTATGCCTATCCTAAGAGAGGTATACTATATTCTTTGTTTAGGAGAGATGAGTTGACTTTTGAGGAATCAATCGAAGTCTGTGATGAGAAACACCCTAGGGTGGTTGAGGAGAAAAATACTTGTTTGACTGATTAGAGTGAAGAATTTAGGAGTGTGATTTCATATCCATTGACCCCGGATGCTTTTAGTCTAGAGATTAGTGATAAGGAGGGATTGACTTATGATACTTTGGAGCTTGAGGACTATAGAGATAAGCTAGAGATGGATCTGAGTTGTAAAGAAGAAAATGAGAGACTAGATTGTGTGAAGAACCAAGAGTTTTCATGTTCTTTGGGAGAGGATGAGAGCCAAGAGATTTTTGATATTTTTGATGAGGAAAGAAGTGATGGAAGTTTTGAAAGTCTTGGGAGTATTGAAGAGAGTAGTGACAACTTTGAGAATGAGTGTATTTGTCTTGATGGACCTCTGTTTGAGACAAGAGGAGAGAATAGAGGATACATTTTTGAGTTTGCTAGAAGACCTAGAGGGGGAGGGTTTAGAAACTATAAGATTTATTGATGAAGTTGAGGTTTTGAAACTATTGCTTGATGAGGTTCTTGAGATTTGTTGTGAGTTTGGTAGTGAGTTTGTTAATCAAGAGAGTTTTGAGGTTATGGGTTCTGACTCTTGTTGTGATTTTGGTGTTGGTTTTGTTGACTCTAATGAGTCTTGTGAGTTGGTTGTTGATGGTTTATGTAGCCTTGGAGAGTTTCCTGTTTGTGGTGATGCTGATGATGTTTCGAGTAGACTTAACCTCATGCTTCTTGATAGTTGTGTGGATGGTTGTTTGGTTGATTTAGGCAACAATGTCAAAGAGAAAACTTCATCTAATAGTCTTTTAGTTTCTTTGAGTTCTCTTAGAGTTTGTGATAATTTTGATTGGGGTTTGGAGGAGCATAGTGAAATTGTTATGCTACCATTGCTTGTGTTTTTCAACACACTGCAAGTCAACTTGGTTACTGATCAACCTCAATCAGTGTAGCCATTTTGAAGCTATTTCCAGTAATCATTTCCCATCAAATCAAAGAAGGGGAGAAATCCAAGCATCAAAGCATCAAACTCAAGTGCCTGAAAGCATAGTATCTATTGATGCTTATCAAGTGTTATTTGACACTACATTCCTTGTGTCTCTTGACACAATTAAATCTTCTATTGCTCAAATCTGAGTGTTTTGGTGCCGATTTGCTATTCTAGTATGGGCAAAGACTCTCCAATTGTTCAGTTCAAAGGGGTTGGGTATTCTGATGAAGAAGGGTCTTTGGGCCATTACAAATGGTAAGTAGAAGAAGCCTCGGGATGTGGACCTTGCAGTTAATTGGCAAAATAATGATGACAAAGCATATGCCATCATTAAGTTGGAATTGGATGACAACTACATCCACCATGTAGATACCTCTGAAACCTCTAATGATACATGGAAGAGATTAGATACTTTTTTTGGTTCACAATCAAAGTCATCTAAGTATGGATTACTTATTGAAATTTTCAGGCTAGATATGAAATCAAACACATCTCTTGCAACTCACTTAAACTACATGGAAAGTCTCTTATCTTAGCTTGCAAGAATTGATCTCAAGATGAATGAATATATTTGTATTGGTGTGTTGTTAAAAATCCTACCCCCTGTCTATAATAATGTGTCAACTACATTAATCAACATGCCTAGTCCTAAACTGGTTGACATTAAGGCCTCCCTACTAGAATAAGAAAAGAAGGTAAATTCCAAAGAAGAACCAAGTACCTCTAAAGATGAACAAATGTTATATGTATGTAGTAGGTACAAGGGCAAGAAAGATCAATTGGTATGTGACTTCTACAAAAGGATTGAGCACATAGAGAAATTCTATCATGCAAGGAAGAGGTCCCAAAGGGCCTATCTAGTTGCTGTTAAAGAAGAAGAAGAAGGCCATGGAGCAAAAGAAGAAGAAGAAGAAGACGAAGACCACCAAGAGAAGGACAAACCTCATTAGTCCTTCTATTTTGATAGATTTTTTTAGCCTTGTATTGCTTAACCCTAATGCTTCTGACATAAGCTTGTAAACTCCTCATGTAACCTTGTAATATAGCCTCTGTACACTTCGTGAGGCCCTTGTTACAGCCTTTGGATGTCCACCAAGTCTTTGGTACCAACACAACCTTTTCTACAACAACCTTTGGTTTTTACCATGTTTGTGGTGTGCCCACACTTTTCATGTGGTTGCTCACTAAAGCCTCTACACACTTTGTATTTCTCTAGTTGTGATTGAGGAGGGGTGTTGAGATATTGGCAATCACACTCAGCTTAGCCTCTTTGTATGGAGCAGTGTGGGCTCAGGATGCAGAATCCCATATTCACAATGGTGGAAAGTGTAGCCTAGTCTATTCCTATAAAGCATTCTACTTACTCTCTTTTTGAATGCAATGTCATAGTACTTTTGTACTTCTAGCAAAGTGTGTCATTGTCAATCCACTACACAAGATTGTGTTTATGATTCCAAGCTTCCATCTTGGAACCTAATTCACTTGTGTGACATTTGGTCTTCCAACTTTCCCCTTGGATTGTTAGTCGATCTCAGTCCAAGGATTATCTTGAAAGTAATCAAGAAAATGTTATGCATAAACCGAAAATTGCTATATCGACAAGTGGTCATATGCATCGAAGCTGCCCCCCCCCCAACCAAAACCCCATGAAGGGGATGGGGGGAGGGTTGGTTGTAGAGCCGCTAATGGTGGTCCCCTCCCTTAAGGGGCTCCCCTATACTCCTAAGGTTAATCATTAATGATCTTTTTCAATTAATTATTATTTATTTCACTTCTTTATTATTTATATTTAAAATATATGTGTATATTTTTAATATAATTAATATTATAAGTTTAATAAGTCATGTTTTTAAGTAAAAAAGTTGAACTTTTTTAATTAAAAGTCCTTCATTTTTAAAGGATAATTCAAAACTTACATACAACCATTGGAGTGAGAAAAATTTGCCAAGAAATTCAAAATAGTTTATTATAATTTAAAAAATCAATAATAAAGTAAGAATCGAGTTAGAGTAATTATTGGAAATTTAGAAATAACTTGAAATTTTTATACCTAATAAAGAAAAGTTGATAATAAATCCTCATCGATTGGAAAATTTTCAAAATAAATCCTAAAATTTTTGGAGTAATTCATTTCAATTTGCAATAAAATATTGTAGGTGAGTTGAAATTTAATTTAAGTTATTGTGTGAGCATAGGAACTCACATATGAGTAGCCGAGGCATAAAAAAATGGAGCCAAATTAAATTTAAATGATTTAGGAAAATTGAGTATTTTATATTCACCAACTTAACCATGTGTGGATTCATTCTATATATTTGTGTTTGACTAGGACTGTAACTGATTTTAGGCAAATGGATTGCTAATAGAAACGCGGGTCTAGGCCATGTTAGAATAGTACCATACAAACACATCATTAAATTCCTTTAGTAGACAATCAACTACTCATCAAAGAACTATGGATCAAGTTGAGTACTAATTTTTATTAGCTTGGATTCATTTAAAGCACATTACTATATAGATGAATGCTCCTTATGTTGTGATAAAGGCTATCTTTGATTGATCTTCAAGAGCAAGTCAAACCTAGTTATACCCATTGAAACTATCAAGAAATATCTACATCTTCTGGCTACTATCACGTCTAGGATATTGTCTAAATATGGTACATGAAAAGAATTTGGGATGGTTGCTTCATTAAGCTTCCAATAATCCATGCAGATTCTAAGTTTTTTGTTCTTTTTTGGAACAATGGCTATGCAAGATATCAATTCTAAATGGTCAATCGGAGCAATGAGGCCCACATCAAATCCAATACCTATTTTAGTCTCCGTTTATGTAGCTACTCACAGAACTCTAGACCCACATTAGCACTAATTTTTATTAGCTTGGCTTCATCTAGAGCAAAGTAGACTATAGATAATTCATCCTCTCGAACCCTTTTCACCTTCTAAAGTTGGGCCTTAAATTGTTGCTCTTAGGAAACACTTCTACCATATCTGAACTTGCAATAGCCACATCTTTCACTCCTTCCTCCCTAAATTCTAAGACAACTGATACCATTGGTACCTATACCAACACTAGCTCTGCAACTTTCAAAATCACATCTACAAGGAGAGATGCCAACAACTACAAATTAAGACATTGCTAACTAATATGGAATACATCCACAAGGAAAAAGGGTTCCAAATTAGCATTTTCTATCAAGAAGGAAACCTCCTCATCATTATCTAAACCTTCCATCATATTAACATTCTTTGTCACCACTTATCTAAATATGAGTGACCCAAGCTTGCCACAACTAGGGTCATCCCACCATGAGGAAATAATCCTCTCTTGATATTTCATGTTGAGGACCATTAGTGAGACCAAGAAGGGAATCTCGACCACTTTGATGAGAATTGAACAAATATTTTTGAGTATCCATACTCTTTGTTGATTTGCCATCATAATATTCACTCCTAATCCACTATTTAAGAGAATATCATTGATTATCTAGGCTCAACATTTGATAAAAAATACAAAATAGTTGGATCAAACAAAGGATCTAGTGGAACTAGTTCTTAGTGCACTTTTTGCACATCCTTTAGAGAGAACTTCTATAGTCATGGCTACTACCTCCTACATTTACCTCCTACATTGGTTGCATAGAGAAATCCAGTTGAATCATATTTAGAAGGTGATCTTTGAATGCTAAAACTAATTTAAAAATATTTTCCAAATTAATTATAATTGAAAATGTTAGATATTAAAAGTTTGTCGATGGCAACATCCAAGTCATTTGTATTGTGTGGTTGCCAAGTTTCTTGACATATGTGGGTTCCTCGAGTCTATCTAATATGGTATATGAAGCATCCTTCATTGCGCTTCACTTTGCTATGGACCATCCTGCAACTTCATGGCATACTTCCTCCTATTCTTCCCCCAAGAAGGATCAATAGGTCTGTCTAGTGTACATTTGAGTTCCTTTCTAGAGTGGGTTATAACATTCATTACTAGATCTAAATTTCTTCAATTTTCATTGTACTAATGGAAAGACATGGATCCTTTATTCTACCCTTTCTACTTTTGAGTGTCATAAGCTTGGATTTAAAGATATTCCCCTCGTTTGTGTCCTTTTTGGATATAGAAGAAGCATTCTCTTCTAGAGGGTGGGGAATCTCACCTCAACCGCCTCAACCATGTCCTCATCGTCCATGATCCATGCTGAAAGATAGATAACCTTACTGAGTGTAAGATACTACTGGTGTTGTCACCACCAATGGTCTTGGAGTATTCTAGTGAAGAGGCCAATTTCCTTCACTATTGCCTTGAACTCCCCTTATTTGTGCCATCAGATTGCACAAATTATACTAACATACCTCCATAATATGGGTAGAAGTCTTGCAATCCCACTTGAGTACACTGATTTAAGCCACAATCAGTTGCTAAGTAACTTGGATTAGTACAGTAAAGGGTTTTTGTTGCTACAAACTTGTGAGTACCCTCTAAGGATATACAACCCTTGTCCTTCTTTTGGAACTTTTTGGGTATCTTTCCTTCCTCCTCCTTAGAGTTTTCATTTTTGCTACTATCTCCTCAGAGTCCTCAATTCAAATCCGATTCTATCATCCAAATTGTGACTTTTATTAGCGGACTTATTGAACTTCTTTCCCTTCCCTTTTTCATTATTTGAAAGAACCAATTCCATGCGTAAGGCTTGTTGAACAAAATGATTCAAATCATTTGTTGCTAGATCTTCTATAGCCAAAGCTCAATGGATGTTAAATGGAGCCCTCGAACATACATGGAATGTAACATCTCTCCCTTATTCTTATAGAAAAATTAGTAATTCTATCCACCACCACTTGAAATCGAACAGTGTAATTTTGGACATCGGAATCTCCTTGCTTAAGGCTATGCAAATGGTCCAACTTTTGGTATCAATTTGATCCTACTAAAACCATTTTGCAAATGCCTTTTTAACCATATTATATAAGTAGTCTACCCTTGCTCCTCTACCAACTACACTGCCATCTTCTCTTACATGCATGATTCAAACATTGCTTCCTAATGGGCCAAATCATTTTGATTGGGAAAATGAATGTCGTAGGCCACTTTGAAATATGAAGTAGAGGCATCTAGATCTTGTGATGTTTCTTTCTTCAACAAAAAAGGGGACCTTAGGTGCCATACCATAAGTAGTCCACCCTTGCTCCTCTACCAGCCACACTGCCATCTTCTCTTGCATGCATGATTCAAACATTGCTCCCTGATGGGCCAAATCATTTTGATTGGGAAAATAAATGGCATAGACCACTTTGAACTGTCAAGTAGAGGCATCTAGATCTTGTGATGTCACTTCCTTCAACAAAAAAGTTCCCATGCTGCTTTCTTCAACAAAAAAGGAGACCTTAGGTTTCATCCAACTACGGTAAGGACAATAGAAGGAACTACAATTGGCACTATCAAGGAGAAGTATTGACTAGCCAACTTTAATGGTGTATGAAGGGTAATCAACAGAGATGGTGGAGATCCCTAGGACAAAGGAAGTGACTATGACTACAAAGGGTGTCGTGCTACAAGAATCCCATCATCCTGCTCATCATCATTGTAGGAGGTGAATAGGTTAGTAACATCTAGAGTTTATATGCAGACACCACTTGACTATAGGACTAGTGGGGATGTTCATGGTGGACCTTGAGAATGTGTGCATATACATACTAGTGGGGATGTTGGCGATCTTGAGAACGTGTTCATACCTAGACCCATGACATTGGAAAATATGATTGTGGTAACCAAGTGTAATTAACAAAAAAATACTCAAGAATTACATGAATCCAACATAGAGAAATGCATACTTGAGTATCATCACTTCATTGCATAAAGAATAGAATAGGCATGGAATATATTACTTAAAAAGAGAATTTGTAGCGCATTAATATTTTGCTCATCATATTGCATTGCATTGCACATTACATTGTATTTCATCATAACATTTGCTACATTTTGCTAAATTGTTGGATTTGTATAGACACGGTTGAATACATGACTCCTCCATTTTTGGTTACACGACTCTTGCCTCTTTGGCATTTGGTTCCCAACCAATTATTAGTCCTATTGACCAACACCCAGCATATCTATGTTAAAGAAAAGGGTATGCAAGCCTTCTTCTTCTACCATTCTACTTTGGCTCAACAATGTGAGGAGTAGCCTTAAGAAAAGGCTGGATGTGGGTAGATGGATACTATTGCTTCTGATCTATGCACCACTTTAAAGTCGAATTCTTGAAGAAATAGTATCCATCTAGCCAAGCGTCCTATGACATTCTGCTGCTTAACCAAGTAAACTAGAGCATAATGATCGACATGAAAGAATAATGAATGACCAAGCAAATATTACCTCAATTTTTTAATTTAATAAATCGTTCTAAGGCATTCTTGTTCAATGACACAATAGTTTCTCTTAGTAGAGGAGAGTCATCTATTGGTATAAAACATGGGTCACAACCATCCATTAGAATCTTGTTCCATGATCACACTACCAATTGCAATAGCTCATGCATCCACAAATACATTGAATGGTTTGGTGCAATCCAAAGGGACTAGAATTAGGGCCTTTGAAAGTAATAGTTGGAGACATTAGAATGCTAGATCCTCCACCTCATTCCAAGTGAAGGCTAATTTAGGAATGTGGGTCAAATAATTCAAAGGAATGGCCACATCTACTTTCGGAGGTGTAGATGTTGTCCATGCCATCAGACTTGCCCAAGAAATCACAACACAATATATGGGGAATCTGGAATTGTAGCTTGCATTATGGTAGCCACCTTGTGGAGATCCACAATAGTTGCCATGTCTTGAAATGACATGGCCTAACAAAACACCACCTTTTACAACAAAAACACACTTCATGTATTAAGTTTGAGACTTATTTCTCCACATTTGGTGAAGCATAGTTGAAGATGATGCAAGTGTGGGAGTAGTGTGCAAAAGACACTAAAGTCATCCAAACATACTCCCATGAAGTCAGTTAAGTAGGTCAAGAATATTTCCTATATGTCCCATTGGAAAGAGGCTAGAGCATTCTTCAACTAGAACCACATCACAGTACAAACAAATACTCCCTATGCCATTGTAATGAAGGTAGCCTTGGGTTGATGTTCCAAAGCAACATGGGACCTGAGTGTATTCATTGAAGCCATCCTAGAAAGAATACATTTTGCAGCCAATTTACCTCATCCAAGATGCTATCAAGGTAGAGAATGGAAAATCGATTTTGGATATTAGCAGCATTCAACTTTCTATAATCCATACAAATCTATAGTTTCTTGTTTTTCTTTGAGAAAATGACAATGGGAAAACTCAATTCTTCCCAATCTATTAGAGCAATAAATCCGACTTGGAGGAGCTGGGCTAGTTCTTCCTTAACCAATTTGGCCATGTGTGGATTCATGCAATACCTCTATTAGAGCAATAAATCTAACTTGGAGGAGTTGGCCCACCTCTTCCTTAACCAATTTGTCCATGTGTGGATTCATGCAATACCTTTATTAGGGAAATAAATCGATTCTACTTTATCTATTAGACCAATAAATCCAACTTGGAGGATTTGGCCTAGCTCTTCCTTAACCAATTTGGCCATGTATGGATTCGTGCAATACCTCTAGGCATGTGAATATTGGTTTTTCTTTCCCTATCATACTTTGCCTTAAATTACACATGGAAGCCCAAGTAAAGGTGGTTGGTATATTACATTGAAAAATGTTTGCTAGTACAAAAGAGGCTCTACTCAATTTTGTTTATGAGATTCCATGTATTAGGATCTTTGATTTCTGCTATTCTTTTTGTATGAGTGCATTTTATTAGAGAGCTTTTGTTCGTTCTTTTGCTATCAAGATTGAAATTTCAAGCTTTTTAGTAAGAAACATTTGGAAAGTTGTGAACTAAAAAATGGGCCTTCTAAGGAATGCCATGTCACAATATCCCATAAAAAAGGGGGGCATGGTAAAAATTTTCCAAACAAGCTCCACATTTCTCATAGTTTGAGGATCTAGATTCTACTAAATGAAGCTATATTAATCATTCCCTTTTGCCTAGGGAATTTAACCATCACAAATTTCCATAAATGTGGAGCTTGTTTTCAAAAATTTAAATGTGTCTCCCTTTTATAAGGGATATTGTGACATACATTTCTTAGAAGACCCATTTTTGAGTTCAAAACTCTATTTTTTGCTTTATCACGTAAATACTATATTTTACAACACATTGGGTAGTCTCTCACAAACATCATATCTGGATGAAAAAGTAAAAATTACCAACTTTAAAAAAAAAAAGACAACCAACATTGAAAGCACAAATTATCAATGTCAATAAAAAATTAAAAAGAGCTTGTGGAGTGTTACGCAACCCAAGAGCACCATTAAATTCTCCAACTGTGGAGAGAGAGAGAGAGGTTGAAATAACCAATGTACACATTCGTAAAGAGTTGATAAATGGGAAAATATAGATGGCCACTAGCATTACTTCTTTGCAAAAGTTAGCATGACCCCTCAACTCGGGGAAGTTACAATATGTATATCCTCTACATCACGTGCGTTCAAGGCCTATTTATAAATATCCTTATCTATAAATTTTTCCTAAATAAAGCATAACCCTTTCCTATTCAATCTGTAAATATGCCCTTTATATTACACCCTTTTGTATGTAAAAAATGTATTAAAAAAGTATTTTAAAATTTCCTTTTTTTGAACCCACGTGATGCACACATATATTCATAAGTAACTTACCCGAGCCCCTCAAAAGCTATCGTAGGCTTTGAAAGTTTCCTTTTACAAGGAGAGAAGAAAGTAAATGTTGACACAAATGGGTCCAATTTGGATCTATTCCTAGAAATAAGTAGTCCACATGATAACTCAATGGTATTGATACATGGCTATTATGCCTACATAAAAAAGGGAACTTACTCTTCTCACATTATTGGGTGCATCTTTTGTGGTTATCCAAGCACAAATGAAATGTCTATGGGTATGAGTACTAGTTGATGTATGACCATGTGCTCCTTTGGTTGGAGATGAAGAATATGGAGATACATGTAATACACGTGTTTGCAAGAAAACAAGGAATTTTTTGTACACTCTAGAAACTAGGATAGGTGCATCTAGGCTCTTGTTTAATGTGGACATCATATGTCCTCTTTGTTATTAGTACCCAAAAAACTATATGCTACTTATATACTTTTATAACCTCCTCCAAGAATGTCACAATCATGTTGCTAGCTACCTCTACTCTTTTTGGTGCTTCCTTTGCGATCCCATGCCTCCACTTCTACTTCCTGCTATCACTTGGAAAACCCTCACCAAAAGCATGTGGGTTGCCTATTGGTATGGTAAAATAGGAAACTTAGAAGCCAACTTCCCTTAAAATGGACAACTCCTCAATGGAGGCTTTTGTCCCTTTACAACAATAGGCCACAACACAAGTACATGAGGTGACGCTTTCACTTGTTTCTTCATCACTTTTGTGCGTTCTGCATCATGATTGTAGAACCACAACCATTGTTCAATATACTTGTCCTATTATTCTCTTTCTAACTAAAAATATGGTGCAACCAAATCTATATCATGGAATCAAAGTGTGTTAGTGCAATATTTCCATCCTACCACTACAAAGACGTAATGACCTAGCATCTTGCATAATGTCCATTGGTCCTCCAAAACTTTGACCTCCTCTATACATTGTGATGTCCCCCTTTTCTATAGGTGTCTCATTGTTCTTGCTTAAACCCTCCACTACATCCACTCATCTTGAATATATATCTCAGCCAATCTAAATTGTATGCATCATGGAGGACCTCTTGCTTTGTGTTGCCTTGACTCCATGACATATTCTAGCCTATGTGAACTCAAAGCGTCTACATAACCTCTTTGTTTCATCTATATTTCCTCATTGTCCCCATGCATAATCAAATTGTCATACTCTAGGACTCCTACAATCACTCCTTGCATGGCCCTTGCGATAATTGCAAGACTCGATGCTCATTTGCTTTCCTATCTAGACAACAATTATTACTTTGAGTGAAATCTCTCTCTCTTAAAAAAAAGATTTCCTTAAAAACATGATTTACAAACATGAATAATATCCCCATAAGATATTGAAGATTCATTAGATAAATTTAATTAAATATAACAAAAATAGACCAAAATGCTCCTATACATATAAATAACAAATAGTGTGACACTATCCAAAATGACTTGTTTCTTTCCCAAAAAAAGTAAAAATCAAGGTGAATTACTAGATGAAGATAAATACCAACAATCATACCCAATAATTTAATATATTAATGAAACATATAATTAATATAGAATCTCATGCAACCGTAAGCAACTCTAATAGACAACTTGTTATTTAGAGTGAAAATGAGTCTTAAGATGTAATATTTCATAATCCTCTAATTTGTGTTGCATGAGGATCAAATTATAATTTTATCCACAATTTCAAGAACCTAGGCTCTTTATCAAGTTTTCAACATGTTCAAACTTCACATTTGATCCTCGTGAGAGGTAGTGCACTAACTAAAATCATTGATCCCCATGATCTATAGTCATATTGAGTTCTAACCCACTCTTTGTATCCAATAAGGAAAACTTTAATTAATATCAACGCATCTCAAAGTGTCCAATTTTCACACAAGTGTGGTAGTAGATAAAGGCATATCATGTTATAAAATGTAGTTTGGATAAAATATAGAACTAGCGATGGCTTATATGGCATTAACACTACAAGCACATGATTTTCAAATGCAAAAGAAAGTGTATTTTCTCAACATTGAGGAAATAAAATTATCCGACCCATGAAACAAGAGGAGATAGATTGCCCCTTGTGATGAATATCATACTGGCAAGAATGAGCTATGTCACCTATAATACATGCACAACAATGAAATTGTCTACTGTGCTATTGGATACTCTCAATCTATGCTATTGGATACTGTGCTATTGGATACTCTCAATCTATGCTATTGGATACTGTGCTATTGGATACTCTCAATCTAGTTTGGAATCGACATACAATCTTTGTACCTTAATCGACCTATTTAGTAGTTAGTACCTATAGCTAAGCCTAAACAATAAATCAATTCCTCATCATGTGTTTGGCCTATCATTATTTCAATGAATGTTGTTGTTGTTTTTGACTTTATATGTGTCTAAAGTATGCTTTCTCAAATGTTGGAAATGCTAGCTCATAAGATTTTTTTATGTAGCATTGATTGCAAGGTTGATGGCATCAATGCAATAATTATATATAATGTTGTGAGCTCAACACTATCCCAATATTGTTTTCCATGTATTTTATATTAATGGTTGGTTACATCATTGTTGTCTAGGCATCAAACACTTTTATCTTCAATGTTGTTTATCTTGTATCTCCAACATTATCTCAAAGCTAATCTATAATGCCACTTGATTTTTACTTTGATGATGAGCTTCACGGCTTGATTAAGATACTTTAGATCTAGATATGCATTGTGTTACTCTCAGAAGATGACATCATCCCCTCTCTATCTCTACTTGGAAGAAGAGAATTAGTAGAGCTTGGATGACCCATTGACTCAAATAAGATGGTTGCTCTATTGTGGAGATTAACCCTCAGTAGTTGTCATGAAAATGATTATTCACTATCTTATTTTTATAGCAATAATAACCTTCACAACAACAATATAATTTGTTTCTCTTATTATTAGTATTATAACCATAGTAGATAATACTAACATCATATCAATATTATAAATTATTGTCATAATTGATAACTTTGTGCTCATTTATTACAATTAAAAATTAATTTATTATAGCCACAATAAGTTTAATAATAATTCACTATCTTATTTTTCTTGGGTGCTTACATTATCATGTAAATAATCTATAGATTAAAAATAATTGTAACATTGAATGTGCACACACACACGCACACACACACACACACATACACAACTAACATGCATAAATATATTATATACACTAGTAAATATTTACAATAATTTGCATATTTATTTATCCATATTTCAATAATATACATATGGCATCCTATCAAATAACCATCATCCTTGTTGTCCTCCTCCTCCCCTCTGCTATATCAAGCCTCCTCCTCCTCCTTTGCCTCCCCTCATGTGTTATCAAGATGGGCAGGAGCCTTGTCCCATCGATCCTTGTCCATCATAGTGCATGACATGGTATCTTGTTGAGCCTTGTCCAACACATTGCATGCCATGGCATCCCATCGAGCCTCCTCTATCCCCCATCATCCTCACCTTTGTTGAGATAGGTACCCTAAACCACCAAAAAAATGGGAGTGGTAATGTCTCCCATTGTCCGTGCATGCACGGATGATGGGGGAGCTACCACCCCCATTTTTTCATGTATTGATACATTTTTAAATGAGATATATGCACATACTATTCAATCCTTGTGTTGGAAGACCCTTTTGCATTAATATTCTATTATATTCATCCTGAACAACAAAGAGGGTGAACCACCAAAAAAAGGAAGGGTGGTAGTCCCCCCCATCATCTGCACCATGTGCAGGTGATGGGGGGTTCCTAACCCCTTTTTTGTGGTTTTCATGCCCATAAAATCTTTGCTATGTTAGTAGCATATAGGACATTAAAGCTTTTGGATGATTATAATAATTGAGTGGATTCGATGGCCATGCTCGAGTGTGGCAACTCACGTGCACTAGATGGCCATGCTCTCTATGACTCGACTTAGAGTTCAAGTTAAGGCATCTATGAATTGAGTGAGAGCCAACTAGAAAATTTATATCGCACAACTAGAGGATCTAAGCATCATGTGATTCACAAGGTAGGTTTTTGTGAAATGGACATGTCTGTAGATGCTAATTGAGGCGACATGGAGTGTTGGATGCGATAGCTGTCTTGATAAAGCCACATGATAGCTAAGTTGACTTGAGGGAGCCATGTGTAATATGAAGTAGAGTGACATGAGTTTGACCAGGTTAGCTATTGAGGATTATAGCATGCTAGCACTCAAGTGGCCATTGAGTGTGGGCTACTCAAGTGGGGTTTGTTGGCTGAGTGGCCCTGAAGCTTATCATTGTTGGATTAGAGGTTGACTATATAACACTCAAGTACCCATTTCACATGGGCCATTTGAGAGGGGTGTCAAGAGGATGAGTGTATGAGCATGCTATGCAGTTGAAATCATATTGAGGCCATGTGGGACTAGGCAAAAAGTAGTTGGATTATTGGATGACCTACAAAGTTCACATGGAAGGGCAGCCAAGTCATGAGTGTCATGTTGAGTTAAGTGGGAACATGAAATCTAGCTAGTTGGCCACAACATCATAATTCCATCCATAATATATTTGATAAAAGTGATGTTGAAGCTCTTGGAGATGATGGAACATGATAGTGTAGAGCCAAAAAAAAAAAAGTATGGTTTGAAAGCATACTCTGATCTTGGTCCTACAAGCTTAGGTAAAGTTGCACATGACAACATTATAAGAAGTCAATTTGAGTCAGATATTGCTCTTGGAAACTCCCTTATTGACATGTATGCCAAATGTGGATATTTAGAAGAGGGATGCATGTTTTATGCATTTGAACATTGTGGCATTATGTCATGGGGTGCAATGATTTTTGGTTACATAAAACTTGTTGTAGAGGCGAGCACAAGCTCACCGCCAAGACCCACAGACTACTTATTGTTCATGCATTTCAAGTGAGCACTAATGGTGGCTAGCTCTCACATAGCTGGCACGCTATCCCTCTTTACGAGTGTAGTAAGCTTACCTTGATGCCCGATTGAGTTGCTTCCTCTCTCAAGGAATCTGATAGCTCCATGATTCGCAATGCGAGCTCAAGCATCCTCAAGCCTCTTCCTGCAAGTTCCATCCTCCGTAGCCACGCGTGAGACAAGAGAAGGGAAGAGAAGAGAAGAAGAAGAGAGGAGATGGTGGAGAGCTTCACCTCCAAGATTCCTCACTCTCACAAGCTCATTCTCTCACTCCCTCCCTCAAGCACTCACAAGCAAGCAAGAGAAGAGAAGGAGAGAAGAAGAAGAGTCCACTTTGTCACACACCAAAGAATGAGTTCTCATTCATCTTTTGAACTTTATATACAAAGCCCTAAATCCCATTTGGATAGTCATCCCCTTCTTACATGACCGGCCATAGCCTAGGCCCTTTTTTCCATTGTTTCTCCTATCTTCCTAGCTTCCTTCCTACCGCCCATTATATTTACAATTTGCACAGGTTAGAGACCAGCACTTTTTAAAACAAATCACAGTGTGCCTTGTGCTCTTTTAGAAAAGTATTGACTTGTGCTTTTTCTTGAGCGCCTCTCCTTGATGTAAGACTTTTTTGCACTTCTTGTGTTTCCCAATTTTTCTTGGTGTGCCTTCGCTCTCCATTCCGCTTTTGCCTTGGCTTTTTCTTCTACTTTAGATTTTCTAGATTTTCCACCTTGTTTATTTGAGGGTTAACATTAACCCCCTCCTAGTTGAGTTCCAGTCCCATGGCACTTGTTGGGGGATGAGTTGGACTCTGTTTGCCAAAGTAGCCAAGTAGCTTTTTGATTTTGTGTATGAGTCATATTGGAAGGTTTGTTGGAGGGATTTATGGAACTGTAATGCCCTTGAGTTGGAGATGATCCCCTGTCTTGGAGGGATTTATGGACTTGAAAGGCCCTTGAGTTTGGACTGAGCCTTGGTCGTGGAGAGAGGCCGGTGGGCAGATCTGGTGTTGAAATTGAATATTGTGCTGGATGGATCTATCGCATGGCCCTCTGCTGTGACTTCTTATGCATTGTTCAAAATTATCTTCTTCATTCACTTTTCTATTGGGGTTGTTGCATCCGCCCCTTGGTTTGTTGGGTCGGCATGGTAGGATGTTTCATAAGACGTGGAGCACATTGCATGGATGATGGGGTCATTGAAGCTAGTGTTGGGGCCTTTGATTGTATCTGAAAGAAAAGAAAGGTGCATTATGTGTGGGTGTGTGCCATTGTTGTGTGGTGCATTGTGCACATGCTAGTGGGATGGAGCTTAGGGTGACAGGTCCACAGACGAGTGTTACCTCCTTGGGTGTGTCCTGCCCTTGATATTTCCTAAGCCAAAAGTATTGGATCAAAATGAGGCTAGGGGGTTAGGGACCAATCTAGCCGGCCGGGGCCACCGGACACACCTAACTTGAGGATCCCTAGATGCAGTGGCTATGGTGGATATGCAAGTTGCGTTGGCGACGTAAGATATTTGAGTCCCAATGGCTTCAAAGATAGCTCTCCACAAGTGTGATGTGAAGAGAGAATCACGATCACTAATGATTCTTCTAGGTAACCCATGTAGCTTGAATATCTCCTTGATAAACAATCTCGCAATGTCTGAGGCTTTATAGTTTGTCTTCACTAGAAGAAGGTGTGCAATCTTAATAAGCATGTCAACCACAACCATGATGGAGTTGTATCCCCCCTAAACCTGGGGTAGGCTAACAACAAAGCCCATGCTAATGAATTCCCATTTCATTTGGGGAATGTCAAGTTAGAAGAAAGGATTATTGGAAGTAGAATTGAATTTACATTAGGTGAAATTCTCGAAATTGCAAAACGAGGATTTCATGATGTAATAATTGATGTAATTAAATAAAAAAGACAATATGTTGATGAGGAAACTGAAGAATCCGTGCATGCTTTTTTGCAAGCACTTCATGTGTATTTGCAGGATGAAGAGAAGCTGAAAACTCAAGGGATTCGATTGGAGGCAATCAAAGAATTGATTGCAGCTATAGAAGCCAAAGATGAAGACATTTATGAAGCAGAAACTGAAGAAGCTATTATGGTGGGAACTTCTCAATCCCAAGTGTAGCCCATGCATAAGAAAGAAGCTCATCTTCACAACATGCAAGAAGAAAGTGATGCTCACTTTATTCCTAGTAGTCACTACTCCCGTACCCATTGGGCAAGGGCGACCACTGAAACTGTTGTTAAGATTGGAGAAAAAGAGACTCCATACATTGCCCTTATAGACCATGGCTCAGAGATTAATGTCATGTCAAGAAGTCTCTACGAGAATGACGGATGGCCCATTGATGTGGACCTAGGATGGCGCATGAAAGCAACCAATAACTCCTCTGGTGATCTTTATACAGCATGCCCTTATGTACAAGTTACTATTGGTAATGTAAAATATGAATTTCATTTATTTGTTCAAGATTCCTGCATCTATCCTATCATTCTTGGACAACCTTTTATTTCTGAGTCTCGTTTAGAGACAAAGGCCCTTGACAATGGTTCATATGCTCGGATAAGAAGTAAGCATAATGACAAAGCTGTCCAATTCTTGACTGTATATGTAAATCATCACCGGAATAGAGATCGATTGAGACATCATCCTGTTCCTCCTAATGCCCGATAATTTAAGGGTTTTCGGGTAGCACTGCTATAAGTGGAGGCTATGGTGGTGCTTCATGTCATAAAAATTTGCCTCCACATATAAAGGGGGCAATACCAAAAGCTGACTTGCAGGTTTTTACGGCCAACAGTGCGGGCTATTATAAACAGTTTTCAGCCATGAATAAGAAAGCATTTATGTCATGTGGAACAAGAACTGAAGAACATTGATGTTTTGCCTAAAGATGAAAAAATCTCAGGGCTATTTTATGGGCTGATTTATAATGATACAATGGCTAAAATATATGCAGCTATTCATGCAAAAAATCAAGCTGAAAATCAGTCCATACAGGTTTGCACATTGGATATGTATGACATAATTCAAGAATTTCAGATCATGAAGCTTTTGGACAGCCAAACAAGGATGAGGTAAGAGTAGAAACAAAGTATAAGACAAATGATAAAAAGTTCAAGCCGGTGGCTACTCCTCTACCACCCGAAAGTGAAGGACTAGCAGAAAGGGTATCCAAACAGCCAAGCCTTCATGATCCCAAAGATATTGGTCACCAATTTACAACATAAAGTCTGCAAGAGCTGAAAATTGGTGACAACCCTTTTCTCTTGCCAGTAGAGCTGAAAAGCAATTCTTCATGTAGATGTTAAAGAATCATGGCAAATTTTTTTCATTTCAGCCACATGAAATTGGCTGTGTGGATCCAAGTGTTGTCGCACCAATGGTGATTTTTACGGTTCCACACGTTCCTTGGAATCTTAAACCAATTTTGGTACCAAAGGCTCATTTGCCTAAGTTATTGGAGCTTTTAAATGAAAAGATAAAAACACGAATATTGGAGCCATCTTCAGCTCCATATTCCAACCGACATTACCACAATGAAGACGCCTCTTGGTTTAGTCCGCATGTGTACTCTACCTCAAGGAGCTACGAATTCAGTAGCTCACATGATGAATGCCATGCATAAAGTGTTGAGAGATTATATTCCCCAATTAACTCTTCCTTTCCTTGATGATGTACCAATCAAAGGATGTGAAGTTCATGAGAAGAATGAAGAACTCAATGAACTTGGATGTCACAAGTTTGTTTCCGATCATATTAATGATTGTGCTCAAATCTTGTCTAAATTAGAAGAAGTCCAACTTACTCTTTCAGGTGCTAAATCTGTTTTTGGAGTCGAAGAAGTTCTTGTGGTAGGGCATATGTGTGGTCCATATGGCCGAAAGCCTTCTCCAACCAAGATTGATGCTATCAGCAAAATGTGGGAAATATGCACAAATGTTTCAAAGGTGAGAAGTTTTCTTAGAGCATGTGTCTTCTACCTTATTTGGATCCCACATTTTGCTCATGTTGCTGAAAATCTTTATCAAGTGCTAAGAAAAGGCCAAAGGTTTATATGGGAAAAAGAACATACTCAAGCTATTCGGAAATTGAAGAAATTGTTGATTTCATCCCCCACCTTAAAGAGGGCTAATTACTCTAATGGACAGACTATCATACTCACAGTAGACATAAGTCCTATTGGAATAGGATGGGCAGTCGGTCAAGACGACCTTGAAGGAAACAGATATGCAATTCGCTTTGGAGCAAAGGTTCTTAATGAATGACAAAGAAGGTATGCTCAAATTAAAAGAGAACTTTGGGGAGTAGTAACTGCATTGAAATGTGACCGGGAGTACTTCATGGGCGCACATGTAATAGTTGAAACAGATTGACTTCCACTCTTGGGCATGATTGCCAACTGTTCCACTCCCGATATAGCAATGCTGAGATGGATAGCCTATATTAAATCTGGATTTAAAACATATTGCAGGAAAAGATAACCCAGTTGCTGACATGCTTTCACGTGCCAGATATAAGGATGAAGAAGAGATGATGGATGAGGAAGAATCAGAGTCTATATTTGCTAAAAATGATGCTGTAATTGTAGGTTCAGATCTGAAAACAGCAAGTGCAGTTGTACCTGATGATGGCTCAGCTGTCAAAAATGCAGGTACAACATTGATTACAGCAAGTACAACAGGTTCAGCTGCTAAAACAAATTTCACATCAGCAAAGAAGGAAGAAACAACCATAGAAGGACAGTGGGCAACTGATGGACAGTATACTCAATGTTTTGTTATGGTTTGTTCACACTTTAAAGAAGAATATTATGCAGGTGATTGGCTAAAAATTGGCCAACTTTTTAGGACTATGACAAAGAAGAAAGATTAAACTAATGAAGAGTTCAAGAGAATCAAGAGAAAAGCTTATGGCTTTTTTCTTAAAGATGGCTATCTTTGGAGGCATGCAAAAAAGAAAGGAAAGGCGCTTGTTTGTGTCTTAGGAGACAAAAAGACTCAAAGACAGGTCATGCAAGAATTTCATGAAAGCCTATTGGCTGGTCATAGAGGCATATGGGGCACTTTTGCCAAAATAAAAGAGAAATTTTGGTGGCAAAACATGTATAAAGACATTGAGCATTTTGTTGAGTCTTGTCATGTTTGTCAAATGTACTCTATGGTTAAGCATAGAGATGGGCTTCAGCCTACCTTTCCTTTATCCATTCACTATAGATGGGTTATTGATTTAGTAACCATGCCCACAGGAATTTGGAACATGAGATATCTAGTACTTGCTAGAGAAGATCTCACAAATCAAGTGGAAGGAAAAGCCTTGACAACAAAGTCTACTCAAGCAGTTTGTAGATTTTTACTTAAAGAAGTATTTTGCAGGTATGGCTGTGTTGCCAAAGTAACTGCTGATAGAGGAGAATTGGATAGTGATGAGGCTCGCCATTTCTTTGCTCAATTGGGAATCAAGCTATCTCATACATCAGCCTACAACCCTGAAGGCAATGGTAAGAGCGAAAGAGGTCATCAACCAATTCTTAAAGCTTTGGCAAAATCTTGCAAAGGAAAGATGAGGGAATGGCCTAGAATGCTACCATTCGCATTATGGGCTGATAGAACTACCCATAGTGCAGTAACAGGTTATATGCCGGCAGAACTAATATATGGACAGCCACCTATTATGCCTATTGAGGAGTCCATTGTCACATGGAGTATCTTGCCTTGGGATGAAGGCATGAATAGAGAAGAGTTGCTGACTTTGCACATAAGGCAACTTGAAAGAAGGGTAGAAGATGTCAAGACAGCCATTGAAAGGTTGAAAACTGTAAGATTAAAGAATAAGAAGAGGTTTGACAAGCATCAACGACTCTGTCCAAGAGCTATTCAAGAGAATGATTGGGTACTTGTCTATGATAGCAACCTGGACAATCAATAGAGTGCTCATAGGAAGCTAGCCAAGCGATGGTTTGGTCCATATGTAGTGAAAGTAGTACATGATAATGCTACTTATACTTTGGCTGAAATGGATGGAACCATGGTAAAAGTACCAATATAGCCGGTAAACGTATCAAGCTCTTCAAATGGAAAGAATCTTCAACTTATGAGCTTGATGACTTGGATATGAGCCAACTACTTGAAGACAAGCAAGAAGAAGAAGACTTAGAGAATGAAGATGAAGATATGTCAGAAGAAGACCCTCCTTAAACCTGTAATCTTGTGAAATGGCACATGCCGGAGGATGTGCAGGTTAGGAGGGGGTGAATTTCAAAGAGTTTATTGTTCATAATATAAATCATGGGATTTTTATAAACACATAAAAACTTTACTAGGATTTGTGTGAGGAATTTGCATACATAACTCAGTCATTGATACCCAACAACCAACTTAGTTACATAAGTTCTTTTGTATTTGGCATACAATTTTCAGTTGTACCATGTATATTGATTTAAAAAATAATAAGTCTATGGGAACTTACAACTTGATCAGCTGGTAGTAATTGATAGTCTGCAGGATAAACCACATTGATTCAAGTGGAAAAAATGGTTAGAACTCAAGAAAATTACCAAAAGTCCACTAGCTTCATGGGGGACCTGGAATAATGAACTTAAGTGACCTGTAAGTGACCAAAGTAGGTCAAAAAGTGAAGTGGGAGCTGAGTAGGATGCAGCCCACATTTTTCAATGCAAAATGCGGGCCTGCATACCTGCAACAACTAGAGAAAAACTGTGAGCTATGGTGCATGCTTTGGGGCATGCAAACTGAAGCAAATTGGAGCTGAAGATGAAGATACAAACAAGAAAGGTGAGAGCTCCTCTTACCCGTCGATTTGGTCTAACGAAAATGAATGGTATGACAGTCTATAAAAGAGGGAAATCTGAGAGAAAAGGATTTAGCCTGCTCTTATGTATGTCTTCTCTCATTTTATTTACCTTATTCATGGTCCAATGAAGCCCACCAAGTACTTGAGTGACTTTGGGGCAAGCAAAGGGGGAGGATTTTGAAGATGTATGGGCTGTTATGGGCTCAAAAAACTAGTCATAAATAGGGCAGCCCACTGTTCTTGTCCATTTTTGTGAGCAAACAAGTGATTCATGTGGTTGAAATAGAAGAAATTGATCTCTTATTATCAGGGCTTTACTCATAAATGATTAGAGGAGCTCATTCTTGAGTTTATGTACACTTTTTGAGCTTGATTATGGGCTGGAAATTTCTATTTTAAAACAGGGCTGAAGTTAAACTTATTCTCCATCAATACATTTCATGTACTATTGATCTATGTCTTAAATGTACTTGAGTCTACCATCAAACTAATTGATTCTTGGAGTTGTAAACTGTCTATGTACATGAGATAGAAGCCCTTTGAGCTTACATTTGGTATATGCATTTGGATTAAAATCTGAGAATATCCTTTATGTAATGGCTTATTTCTCCCAAATGTATTTGATGTAATCAAGTTAAAGGCATTCATTCCATTCATGTATGCTAAATACGCAGAAAAAGCTTGATATCTTCTTCTTCAACTAAGTCATTTCTAAAAACTGAATCTTGTCAATCTCTATTCTTTTTCCCTTCTCCAAACCTTGAATCCCACACTCTTCTTCTGCTCTAAGCCTCGGTGGTACACCTTCAACCCCTAACATGACAACACCGTTAGGCCATTCGCCTCGCATATTTTCTCAAACAACTCTATGAAACTATATGGGTCATTATCGGGTGGCCGATATACTTGTTGAGTTGCTTGGAAACTATATGTATCTTTGTTTGGCTTTTTGCATTCGAAGTCATACCTAGTCTTGTTAGCAATGAAGTTTTTAGAGCTACTTTGCTCTACTCCACACTCGTGTTATCTATGAGTCACTTTGTGAGAAGCTCGCTCAATGTAAGGTTTGCTTCAAGCGCTCCTTCCCTCTCAGTGTTGGGTCCTATTCTGCTTCTATTAGCAAGTGCAAAAACTCATTGGACCTCTCACATTTCTATCTCCTGCCTCAGCCTCTAAGCTCGTGCTCCTGATTATAGATCTTATGCCTTGCAGTGCTTTCTTTGCCAACCTTCACTCTTCCTTGAGGTTCACTATGATGTGATGGTCTACCATGGTGCTCCATTTTGGTCTAAAAATCATATTGATTTATCATTTGCTGGATGTCAACTAGAAAGTCTCCCAAGTCAAGAGCTCACCATTTTTGGGATAAGTGTTGGATCCTAATATTTCGTCGATCTCTTGGGCTACTAGAGCATCAATCAAACTGATCAACTCATGTAAGTTTGAGTCCCTAATCATGTTAGCTCCTAGTGCTCTCCAAGAGACTTGCTCTTAGGCTTAACATCCTCGATTGTGCATTCAAGATCTGAGGGTCTTCTCTTATTAGTGGGTTCATTCATTTTTGCTTATCTTGTGTGTGTGTTCCTTGTTATTTTAGATAGTTCTCAATTTTCAATGTACTCGGGCACTCATGGGGTGCTTCCTTTCATACATGGTGTGAAATCAAGCTTTCAGCTTTCTAGGTGCACTTCAAATGATTAATTATGCAATGTGTGATCATGATGAGAGTGTAGGTGCCCATTCTTCCTTCTCTTTCTCAAGAAGACTATTTTGGACGGATCGAATTATTTTCTTCGGTCATGTAAGGTGGAATATATTCTTCACACCTTCAATCTTTGGGAGTTTATTGCCCACCATATTCCTTGTCCCTTGGAAGATCATAGAGTGGGATCAATAATGGATCGTGCAGCCCTTTGGGATTAGCTCAATTCTAGAGCTCAATCTTTCCTTTTTATGAGCTTACATGATTTTTTCCTAGTGCATGTGCATACGTTGCGGCAAGCAATGGAAGTGTGGACAAATCTTGCTTCTTTGTACCATCAGAAGACCTACACAGGAGGGGTCTTAGTAACCCTAGCCCCATGCATAGTCCTTTAGGAGGAGGAGGAAGTTCTAGTACTTCCTCTGTGTGTGTGTGGGGAGAGAGAGAGAGAGAGAGAGAGAGAGAGAGAGAGAGAGAGAGAGAGAGAGAGAGAGAGGGGGGGGGGAAGGAAGAGTAAGAGTAAAAAAGAGAGAAGAAGAGACAAGACAAGGGACTACCAAGAGCATCATCAAGTCAAGCCTTCACCTCATCTATGAATCTTCTTCCTTACATCAACCCCAAGTTTAAATATATTGATCCCCTTGATTTTGACTACCAATACCCTCTCTATCTACTAATGAATCCTGCGACCTACTCTTCTTAATCCCTATCAAACCTCATCCTTACTACAACCTTGTTCATTTCTACTCTCTGTTCTCAACCCACCCAAGATACCTCAAGATCCAATGTCCATTATCTAAAGAATAACCTATTACCAAACTCCTCTAAGATTCAAGCTCTTTCATAAGCCAAAACATCTCTTTTACCGTTCCAAACCCTATATACTTCCCTTTTGCTTGCTATTTTTCCCTTGTCAAACCCCTATTTAAGGACATACGAATTTTAGAAGACAAAGTAAGATCCAATGAAGAGAGGGTAAGGGATTCACTAGGAGAGTCTTCATGTTGGTCTAACAAGTTCATTTGGATCCTTTGAGGCCCCAAAGAGAAGCATAGGACAAGTAGAGTATGCAAAAAAGGTTCCCATCACACCAAGGCAAGTCCAGGTGCCCATCTTGTGCTAGAAAGTATATTCTTAATGCAATAATAGTGGATGTATTAATTTGAAGATGAAGATAATATATATAGGACAACTACTTAAGCTCAATGATCCTTATGGATACCTTGGGACTTAAGTAGATGGACAATAATATAGTCACCTAAGAGAGAATTTCCAAAAAGAGGATCTCCTAGCATGATGGGACTAGTCCTTACATATTAAGCTATCCTAAAATTAGTTGTAGCATTTTTGTTAGCAACAACAGACTGATTATTTGTTAGTAGCCAAAAGAAACCTATTGTTAGAAGTTATGCTTGATGAAATGTTAGGTGATATACTTGGTCTCCCTTAAGAAAGTTCTACTCAATAGAAATTCAGGTTAAATATTTAGCCTTTCTTGAGAAGAAAGTCAATAGACTTAGTGATAGTAAGCCATCAATTTGAATATAAAAGGGCAAGCTAGGTTTGGCAAGACTGAATAACATTGATGTTACTTTCATAATCCATATTCAGCAAGCCCTTTTCCTTGCAAGAGATTGGTTAGTAGAGTAATACATATTTAACCAAGATCATTGTTCATTCAAACTAGTAAGGCACTATCCTTACAATGAAGCTCAAAATTAAAGATATTTAAGATGGGTTGGTTTAAGAGAAGCTTAGGAATTAGAGAGTTTTCTTTTGTAATCTCTTACTACTAAGAAGATTGTTCTTGTGACTATTGGAATAAGTCTTTGCAATGAATTCTTAACCTTAGAAAGATTCTAGGGTTAGAGGAGGCCTAAGACCTCAATAGGTTATCTATTTGAACCTAAGAATGGTTGAAATTCCAAAGAAGGAAACTAGACTCAACTAGAGATGTTAAAATTACTCCAAGACTACTTTTTATTTCAAGGGAATGGGCTGAAGGCCATATCAAGTTCATGACAACTTAGATGATAACAATGGAACCTCATGCTAGAGGGGATGGCATTTAGAATAGATTCATATGCATAAGTTGTATTTCCACTTTTTCTTTCTACATTAGGTAGGACTTTGAATGATTGTGTATTCTAAGTTAAGGTTATATTAACATAGCTTAAAATTTTGGAGATGTGTGCTAGACCTCCCCTAGGTTTAGCTATGGAGCTCTTCACTAAGGAGCTATTTATTTTCTTCAAATGCTAGGATGAGTACTAACCATCAGAGGTCTCTTTGTAGAGACTAGGATTTAGCTATGAAGTGCAAAGGAACGAGGGGGTCTCTAGCCATAATTCCTTGGGTGTTCTAAGTCTACTCCAAGTCTAATACGAGCCCAAGATAGTTCTCTTGAAATGTCTTGATGCTACTTGAGGGTAAACTGGTGGTTCTTGCCTTGTAGCGAGTCTTATGTATGGAATAGGATTGATGTGACAAAACAATGATTGTTTAAATTTGAAATAAAGGTTACGTTTTTCATAAAAGACTATTTTAAACTACTTTTGTGTTTATGTTAAATTTATGTGAATGAAACTTATTTAGCAAGTTGATTAAGTAAGTTGTTTGTATACATTAACTTTATATGCTAGGTAAATAGAAAACTAAGCAAATCCCATCTTCAATGGGAATCAAGAGGACGAACCCTTAATAGTTTCATCCTATGGTAGGGAGTTTTGAGTTAGCTTAGAGGTTTCCCACAAGAAGTATTAGATTAGAAACTTCTAGGAAGAGTTGAACTTTCATCATTTTAGAGTA
>NC_141147.1:41247075-41357075 GCF_053477565.2 Lygodium microphyllum
AAAACAATTTACAACAAGAAATAAATTCATCAAAGGAAAAATAAAACAAATTTAAACACTTCATCACATTGAGCTACATTGCCCTAAAAAATTTGAGACAAGTTGACATCCAATTGTCCCCAACGTATTGGTACCCCTTGTGGCATTTATTTTCACATTAACTCCAAACACATGTTGTATAACTGAGAATGAACTTGAGTCCCCAAGAAGAGTCAAGCCTTGCCTCAATATGAGAGGTATGCTCTCCAAGGATCCCCTTTTCCTCTATTGGCAAAGGGAAGGTCGAATCCGAGTCAAAGCAAGTACTTGAAATGACGTTAGGGCAACATAGGAAGGGTTGTATTCATTTGTATTGATGGTACAATATTGTTTTGCATTGGTCATACCCTTTCCCACTATGCACGGAGGGTGAAACATCTGCCCTTTTCCATTATGTGCAGAGGGTGAACCATTTTTGTAAAAATGTAGAATCGAATATCTCTTGTCTTGTGATCAAGATCCTCTAAGGTCTCTAGGGTTGTGTCTACATAGCTAGGTTTTTTGCTTTCTTTTTCCTCTTCTTAGCACTCTTTTTTCCTATAATGAATCCATTTTAGCAGTGGATGGTCTTGGAATATTGATGTTAGCTTTTTTTATCTGAGGTCTCATAGTGGCATTAATTGATATTAGTATAGTATCCTTATTATGGATCATCTCTACTCCAAAGAGCATAAGAGGTATTGATTGAAATATGACTTTGCTCATCCTAGTTTTTTTCCTAGGACAATTAGGATACATATGGGTTATGTCATATTTAGGGCATCATTGATCCATGCTTGCCCATCCTTGGGTGGTTTAATTTTTAGTAGACATCTTAAGGAAACATGTCCAAGTTGTTAATAGTTTCAACTATGGGATCCTTAAATTGTGATAGAGCTCTTCTCCTTCCTCACCCAAATATCATGACCAGTATGGGTTGGCACTATGAGGACAACATTACCATCCTTTTCATAGGTTATGTATAGATTGGTATATTCCTCTTCTTCGATCGACTCCTCTATATAATGGACCAAATTGTCCCTCAAAGGATAAAATGATAATTGGGGTTGGGAGTCGAGGTATGCTCGAAGGATTAATCTTTGCTCTCTATGCAACTGGTTTTTACTTAGCGGAAGCTTGCAAGGCTAAGTGAGGAAGCCTCGGTAGTATGGCACCTATTTTATTGGTATGCATTGTTGTTAAAAAGGTTTTTATAGGACAAGCATTTAGGAGCCGGGACAATAGGCCTTTTCATGTCCAATACATCCACAATTCGTACAGACTCGAGGAGGTCTTGAACATTGAGACAGGAGGTTGTTGCCCCCATAGTGCGCATGTGCATACATGAAACATTTTTCCAATACAACTCTAGTTGTTTCAAATCACCAATGATTTTCACTAACTCGGTTTGGTGCTAATGTAGTGAGGAGGTCTTGTGCTATGCTAAGCTTTGAGCTACTTTTTATGGATGCAACGTCACTTCATGACCTATCCTTCTTGTCTCGACTTCTCTCTCTATGCAAGTCATCAACATGTATGACCTTGTCCAAGATTGCATTTAGGCTAGACGTATCCAGTGTTGAGTTATTAGCCATGCTTCACAGATGTGCTCATCTAGAATTCCTTTCATGAATGCTTTGATAAACTTGGCATTAGGCCTCTCTTTGAGAGGGATTCACTTATATATATAGGCTTTGATCCTTAGAGACATATTCATGCATACTCTCTTCTTCTTCTTGTTGCAAGTTCATGAGCCACACAATGAGGTTGTCCCCATTTCTGGCTTCTGTGAATCACATAATGAACAAGTCCTTGGGTTTCGAGAAATGAGCTTTCTCATTAGCATCCAGCCATGCGAACCACATTCTGACTTTGTCACTCAGGCAAAGTCTGAAGGCTTAAATATTCTTTTCGTCAACAGTAAGGCTTTGTGCCTTGCACACCTAATTGAATTGCTCTACAAGGGGTCTTGTCCTACTTCATACTTTTCTATATGATTGGCAAATAAGGCAATCTTTGCTTGGTCCTTGGAACCATGCACAACACCTAGTCCTTGTTGAGATAGTGGGCTTCACATGAGCTGGTATCCATTATATGCCTTAGTGATGTGGTAGGACTTTACTTGTTGGAGCGTTAGGTGATTGACATGGAGGATATACCAATGATTCTATAGCTGGACTATACCCATGTACTCTACTCTTGGTTATGACACATTCATTGTGCCACCTCATCTATCCTTATTGGGTTTCCACTTAGTGAGCATATGCACACGTGTTTTACTACTTTCATATTAGTTTTTTTATCATGGTGTAGACAAGTTCTTTTGTGCGGAAGAAGAAGAAATAAGATTTTAGTCCTACTTATCTGTGTGCTCAAGTCTCTATTGTGTGTGTACTCTTGGTTACTTTGCATCTCTCTTCTCTTGTGTGTTAAAAGAGAGCTCTATGATGATTTGATATTAAAGAGATTTATGTAAACATGTTACCTCTGCTATTAAAGTTCTCCCCTCTTTGGTAGAGTGATATAAGCATATGAGCTATCTTTGAGAATCCAATGCTATTGATGCCAAGTCACCATACCCTGCATTGCAATCTAATATAGTGTCCTCTTCTTTCGTACATGTTTACAAAAATGAACTCCAAAAAGTCTTACCATGTTACATGATACTTGCAACACACAATATTTATACCAACGTATTAGGAATTTACTAAAAGCCTAAACAACAGCTCTTAACAACAATGGATCCCATCCCAACCTCTCATTAGGATTCATGTTGTACCAAGGTATTAGGAATTTAATAAAATCCCAAACAATAGCTCTCCATTAGTTTAACAACAATGGATCTCATACCGACCTCTCATTGGGATTCCTATTGTATCTCAAATCCATTGATCCATAGTTATATCATTTGTCGTGATGTCACATGCATTGTTTGTGGTTTTCTTGCCAATCTCAACCATTTTATGTTGGTTGACCTCCTTAAATACCTCCACCAATAAGGAGAACACCTCACATGGTTGATAACTTCATATAGCATTTCCTGTTTTGAATGGGTCATGGAAAATGGTATGCCACTCCACCTCTGGCATTGAAGAACTGTGGGAGACAATGTCTTGCAAGGGTGCTTCCACAAGAACACCAATATGTTCCTTTGTAAATATGAGCTAACTATTAGCTATTTATTTCCCTTTTTGAATATTACCACACATAAAATTCACGAGTCATGTTTGTTTACATGTATGTGTAAGTGCCATGTCCTCTAGCATTGTACGTTCATGCTTTTGAACTCTTTCCTCCTCTACATAAGGCAAACCATTTTATTGATATTGTAAAGAGGAAGAAGGTTTAAAAGCTTTCACATTATATATATATATATATATATATATATATATATATATATATATATATATATATGTATGTATGTATGTATGTATGTATGTATGTATGTATGTATATGCACACACACACACACACACACACACACACATACATATGTATAGATATGTATGAGAGAGAGAGAGAGAGAGAGAGAGAGAGAGAGAGAGAGAGAGAGAGAGAGAGAGAGAGAGAGAGAGAGAGAGAGAGAGAGAGAGAGAGAGAGAGAGAGAGAGAGAGAGAGAGAGAGAGAGAGAGAGAGAGAGAGAGAGAGAGAGAGAGATGAGAGCTAGATTTTAGGACCCCGATTTGGACCCGTTCTTGAAGTGATGGAGCCCGTTTTTGGAGCCGAAAAGTGTCCGAGAGGCGGTAAAGAGTCAATTTTTATGAAAAATCAAACGATGGCGGATGGCCAAGATAGAGTTTTCCTAGATGCATTTCGACGTCAAGAATCCAACACAAGTCTTGGTTCGTCGATCGGAGGTCATTTGACCCTCCATTTAATCCTTGCAAGGGTTGGCGTTATGAACCAGCTACTGAATCTGGGAGGCAAAATGTGCATGACAGGGCCCAAGTTTGTAGATTTCGACATCACGAAGTTAGCTGTCCACTCGGATCGCGAATCGAAGTCCGTTTGCACTCCCAAACATGCCGAAAACCCTTCCTTAGTAGTGTGAAAGTGGTTTTTTAAAGTGAATATTTTATAAATGAAATAAAATAAAGCTTTAAATCAAGAAAACATGCAAAAACATGTCGTGATGCAGGGAGGGGCGTTTTTTGATTGATGCCCCATTTTTGGGGATGTATGTGCCTCTTGGATGCTCAATCATGTAGAGAGAGAAGGGGAGATCCATGATCTATGCAGAGGGGGCAAGATTTTGATGGTAACCACATGCAATATGATGAAGGGAATGAAATTCTGTTTTTTAGTATTTCTCTCTCCTCCCTCTCTCTCTTGCATAGAGGCACTTCATGTGGCAAGAATCAATAAGAGGATCGTGTAATGGATGCTTGTCCGGGAGGCATCGGATTGTTCCAAGGGGCTGAGGAGGCTGAAGGCTGAAGATCCATGTTGAAATCCATGGCTGGTTGGTTGATACACAGTCCCAATTAATTATTCAAGAAACCCGAAACACGTAAAAAGACGGTATGCTCTATTTTATGAAATAATTTTGCTTGTTTTTTATCGTTCATGGTCTAAATGGTGTGCACATGAGTTGAAATTTTATTTGAATGTTCCTTGCATTATGTTTGAAGGATGCAATCATTGTGATGCAGAACCGGTATTGATTTACATCAATTATAAATTTTCAAAACTCGAAAAAACACTAAATTTGATGGAAATTAATAGTTTTTTAAATATTTTGAGTGAGGAAAAATGAGTGGACATGGATAAAATAAGAGAAAATGAAGAATTTCAGTTCCAATGATTAGTCATCAGAAAAAAACCAAAAAATACCTATAGTGAGCTTACCTTGATGCCGTTTGAGTTACCTCCTCTCCCGCACACTCCAGTAGCTCCACGATCCAAGTGCAAGCTATCATTTTATATGTTTCATCTGTGTGTGTGTGTGTGTGTGTGTGTGTGTGTGTGTGTGTGTGTGTGTGTGTGTGTGTGTGTGTGTGTGTGTGTGTGTGTGTGTGTGTGTGTGTGTGTGTGATATAGAAAGTATGGTTCTACATGCAATGCTAGAAGCATAAACAATGTAACACAAATAAGAAATTATCCTCATCTGCAATCTCCAACTGGAGAAAAAGAATATAAGATGAAAAAGAGATGTTATAAAAAATGGTGAAAAGAAAATGTACATATATCTAAATACTCATGAAAAAGAAATAAAATATTAGCATATCTCGATATTGTTCGAAAATCATATCGGTATAATGCTTCATCATGTCCTTGGCTTTGCCAAGGACATTAGATGCACTCGACTTGTAGCCTCGATCATCAACTCGTCGTTCCATTGGACTGACAATCTGATTTGGCATTGGCTGTTGACCCACAGGAACAACGTTAGAATTTGAAACTTGGCCTCCAACATGTGATGGAGCCAACTGACTTGCCATGGGCATAGTCACACTGGGAGGAGCCGGTAATAAAGGTACATTCAACACCATACTCCCTCTCCCAACAGGGTTAGTCATAGGCACCCCTTGACTTCCATTCGTCAATGCTGGATTGCTACTAGGTACTAAACCCCCATTAACATTCATTCGAGAGGAGTAGGCCGTTTGTGATCGTGCTTCTACTCCCTCTGCCCGCGTAATAGCGGTATCTATATCTGCCAAGGCCACACTGCTCAATTGTACTTGGATATTAAAATCCAACCCATGCAAAAAGTATTGCAATTGGGCAGCCGGCGGAATGGGAATGTAAGTTTGCAACTTATGAAATACTTCCTTCAACTTCTTGGCATATGCTTTCACGTTCTCATGAGGATCTTGACGTGTCACATTCAAGACCCGCAACCAATATTGGCCCCCCCTTTCAAGGGCATATTTCGCTCGGAAAGCTGCATAGAATTGATCAATGGTGGTTATGGTTCCAGACTCTATGCTGTGATACCATACCGCAGCCCTTCCTTTTAACGTCATATTGAAGAACATCATGATATGTCCCTCATCTTGGATGCGATAATTGAACATCAATCTCTAAAATTCACAAATGTGAAATTCTGCATCCTCTTCCGCTAACCCATTAAAAATGGGCAAGGGAACTCCTAAGGCTAGTAAATCCGGCGTCCCTACAGGAATCACGATAGGTTGTGCCATGGTGACAATCGGATTAGCAATAGGAGCTTGAAATGACGGATTCACATCCCCACTTGAAGTGGGTAAACTTGGTGGAGAAGAGGAAGAACTTATGCTTCCTCCTGCACCTAATGGAATAGGTGGAGCAGTTAGGTGACTAAGACCACTGCTTCGTATATGTACTGTACTACTCCTTTGGGGAGAATAACGGCTTACAATCTCTAATTGCCGTCTAGCCCTCTCAGCACATTCGGCTTTCTGGATTTCGGCTTGACCGTCCTTGTCAGATGACATAAACCAACTTCCTCTTGGTCCCTAGAAACCCTAGATCCGAAAACCACCACTTATAAGTGGCTCCCGACAGACGCACCACTGATGGGACCTAAAACAGGCCGGCACTGGCTCATGCACTAGCCAGACCTCTATCATGCGCTCAACAACCCCACGGCCTCGCGGCCAGGAGCGTTGATGACACATACATCATACATTGCCTTCCTAAATTCCTAAACATCTTGCGTTTGTATCACGTCTCGTAGTCCAACTCTAACCCAATTAACACTCCTCAGAGGGAGTCCTAACACATTGCCAAATAGCACGAAGTACAAACATAGGAGGTCCTCCCATGGCTAACTGCCGCTACCTCACTGCGACTCTCCTATACCTTGGGGATTGGCCCCTCGATGCGTCGCTAAACATATATAACACTTCGCACATAGTTCTCTCAAGGTACCAACTATTTCATTCCAGGATGTACCATACCTCACTTTACTTTCCCCTTAGACCCAACGCCTAGCCTATAGCTTAGGACAATCTTACTCACTCAACGTTGGTCACGATCTAGAGAATACAGGTGCTATGCATCCAGGAGGTATTGTCTGATACCTTTTATCATTTTGTGCTTCATGCAAATTGTGAATTTCCATGTGCTCAAACAAAGAAAAATCAGCATTGTGATTAGTGCAAAAGCATTCTTTCAATGAATTTCTCTGACGCGTAATTGCTATGTTGCACGAACCTAGCACCGAGGAGACCTCGTGCTACTAGATCCTTATTTTAAATTAACGACCGATCTATATGATATGCATAGATGAAAACAATCAGCCTTTTCTTTCTCTCAGCACTTAAACACCACCCTCATTCTCTTTACCCCCTCGCCGTTTAGATTGTGCACGATGCATAGGTTTAGGGTAATATTTTCCATGTTTTTTGTTGTATGAAAAGCAATAAAAACTCACTAAAATATAAAGGTAGGGCTGAACTGAGGCTAAACCTCATACTTCAGACCCCCCATATATACACAAACATGAATCTTATTTTTTAGTATTTTTCTCACACTCAAAACCTATTTTCCCCTTATTTTTATCCATTTTTCCTATTTTCTTGTATTTTTTGCAATATTAAATAACTAAAAATACAAAATGAGTTGTGGGATGTGGCCCTTAGGTTCATTTGCAGAAAAACACAAATTTAGTTGGTGTGTCTCATTATATTTTCCATTTATATCTCAAAAACACCCAATTTTCCCCTATTTCGCGTGTTTTACTGGTTTTACACCATTAATTTCAGTCACAACACTTATGATTTTCTGATTTTTTGAGCATAAATTGATCAAACTCATAGCAAACAACATTATGATGCATAATCATCCCATGGGAACAAGTATTCATGAAGCAAATTGCATAAAACATCAATTTTCTTTGTAAAAATGAAATTACCGTTCTTTGCGGGTTGCAGGTTTTTATTTGCCATGTCTCGGGACTGATTTCCAGCAGCCATTAATGTCCATGACAGTCCACAATCAGCAATCTTCATTCCTCTTGAACCACAGAGCAATCCGGTCTTCATTGGACAAGCATCCGTCATCCATTCTTCTTCTTCTTCTTCACCACATGAATCTGCCCTTAGAAGAGAGAGAGGGAGGAGAGAGAAAGACTGATTTTCTCTCTCTCTTTCTACAGCCCGCCGTTGGATGCGCGAGAGAAGGCGATGCAGAGCGAAGGAATAGAGGATCAGCCCTGCCTTGTCATTGATATGGCTTACTTGCAGCCAAACTTCTCATCCATGGGAGGGGCCGTTTTCCTGATCGCGCTTCTGCTACACGCCACCCTCCTCTTCTTCGTTTAATTTTTTGGGGGGTAGGGGGTCCCAAGAGGCACCCCCTTTGGCCCCCTCCTTGGCCACTCTTTCATTTCTGGCCCTTTTTTGGGCACCCTCCCGGGTTTTCCCATATCTCCCGTGTCCGGCGTCCTAATTTAGTTTTGAAATTTTCTATGAGCTCGTCTCGGCATCCTGGACTGGCCGACAGCTTCCCTGACTTGCCCAGCCACATGGAAAATTTACTAAAAATCTGCAAGTGTTGCACGGGCGTCCTTAGAGCACTTTGACGCTTAAAATCGTCCTAGATCGAGCCGCTGCCTTCGACGTTGAATATTTTTCCCTTGATATTCGTAATTTTTAGCTATTTTTAAGCACTTCTCGGCATCAAAATTCCGCTCTCAGAATGCTAGCACACATACGAGGAATTGAAGAAGGCTGTAACCGGTGCACCAATCTTAAGAGCCCTAGATTGGAACATAAACTTTCATGTTCACATTGACGCTTTGAAATTCATAGTGGGAGCTGTGTTGTGCTAGCTTGGTGACCACAATCTAGACTATCTAGTGAGCTTTGCTAGCAGACAACTCACGGATATAGAAATAAGCTACTCAATAATCGAAAGAGAGGGGTTAGCCATGGTGTTTGCCATAAAGAAATTTTGGCAATATCATTTGGCTATGCCCTTTATTTTCTTTGTTGACCATCAAGCCTTGTTGTATCTAGTAAACAAACCTTGTGCTACAGGACACATAGCATGACAATTACTTCTACTTCTCTATTTTGACTTCTTTGTTGTCGCGCACAAGAGAAAAAAACACTATATGGATGATCATATGTCCCACATACCGATAGGAGAAGCCACTGGACAGGCCATTATAGGCAAACTACCAAACACACATCTATTCGCCCTATCTAGGAAAATAGATCTATTTAGAGTCAACTTGATGCCATACTGATGGGCAGATGACATAGTCCAAGTGTTGGAGCACGAACTACCTGATTGACCCATAGAGAAGGCCCCACTAAGGCGGCCCATTCTCAAAATCCAACCCTATCAATTAATAGCAAGCCAACTTTATAGGCTAGGGCAAGATGGGTTTCCGCGGAGGTATGTGTGAACACGAGATGCATGATGTACTAGTTGACGCACACTGTAGAATTGTAGGAGGACACTTCAATGGAGAGACAATAGCCCGCAAGGTACTGTAGTCTCAACTGTGGTGGCCCATGCTTTTCCAAGATGCAACATGATTCGTGAAACACTATGACGAGTTCCAACAGACCAAGGTACGAGTTCGCAAGGACAAAATGGAGCTAAGCCCCATTATAGCATGAGAACCATGAGAAATAGGGGATTGACTGCATTGATCTATTAGTCCAGTGGCTCAATATTCAAAAGCCAAATATATCATCATTGCCACAAATTATCTCATGAAGTGGGCAAAAGATCGAGCCACCCAAAAGAACAATGCACGAACCATTGTTAAGTTTTTATGGAGGCAAGTAATCTCTCGATTTGGCTACCCCATCCAACTTGTCAATGGTCAAGGCACACACTTCATCAATGAGGTGATTGCTCATCTCCTGTCCACCTTTTTTATCATCCATCGCAAAATCTCACCATATTATCGTCAGGCAAACGGCCAAGCAGAATCAACGAATAAGATTTCGGTAAATGTCTTGACCAAGATAGTCTCTACTTCATGGCGATTGGGATAACAAGCTAATGGGAGTCTTATGGGCCTATCAAAAAGCCTATAAAATGATTGTGGGGCAGCTATAGAGCTGAGACAATTCTACATATAGAGTTCTTCATTCCTATCTTGAGAATCTCTATTCAAGAAAGATGGGAGGGAAAGGAAGCATGGACAAGATGTTTAGTTGAGCTAGAATGCTTGTCTGAAACTTGATTTCTAGCCACCCATGCGCTGATTTGCGAAAAGGCACAATGCAAGAGTTGGTTTGACAAGCATGTCAAGCAACGTGATTTCACACAAGGTGACTTGGTACTATTATACTCGGTCAAGGGACATAAGTGGAAAATGAAGTCTAGGGGTCAGACCGGTAATGTAGAACTCAAAACCCTAGAAGGTGAGGGCATAGGATTCTTTAATTGTAGTCACTTCAAAAAGTACTACCCCCCCACACATCCACTTCAAAAACCCTCAATGCTAGAAGCCCTTCCGAGTAGCCACCATTACAGAGGTTGAAGATGAGGATGAGGAAGCCATAGCTCTAGCTTACCTGTACATGACCATTATAGCCCAGCAGACACATGCCATTGAGTCATTGATTGATGAGGGCACTAACTTTAATGTCTTGACTTATGATCATTGGACTCAAATCAGCAAACCACAGTTACAGGCTGCTATCACCAAACTAAACCCATTTGTTGTCCACGCATTTGCACTTTTGGAAAAGTGCAAAGTTGCAATCTCTATCGAGTCTGAGAAATTGCCCATGGTCTTTTATGAGTTGTCAAATGCGAAAGATGCAGGCACGGAATCACTATTAGGACGAACCTTTAAGGAGTAGGCTCACTATAATGTTGACTACTAGTCACAACGTATTCACCTGGTCATTGAAAATATATAAATCATTATAACCTTCAGCAAGGGCTGCATGACCTCATCACAATCTGCAAAGCCAGTGGTAGAGAAACCCATCATCAAGCCTCAGGAGGGGAGTCATGATTCGTCACACCTCGCCAAACCTCAGCACCACCAAAAAGGCCAACCACGAAGCTAAAACCCTTGAACGCCAATTCAAATGGGTATCGAAACATCCAACACCGCCACCTAGGAGCACCCAACCATAAACTCACAAGGCTAGGAACCTTCCCTTGAAACTTAGGAGGCCCGAAAGAAACTACAGGCCTTAACAAATGGTCAAGCTGTCCAAAGGGCAAACTATCCAAATGCCACCTCAAGCTTAACCACACAAAGCATCAAGACGAATCAAACATCAACGTCACAAAAACTCATGGCTGCATAGCCTATTGCCCTTCCAAAACCTAAACCCATCGCAACTCAACAAGTCTATCAACCCAAACCACAATCCACTACTCCTAAATTGCCTAAACCTTCCCCTGCTAGTATGCCAATTGCCACCCAATCATCTAGTAGCGTGCCATCCACCACACGGGCCGCTCCTAGTGTATCAATGCCAAAACCGCAACCAAAGCTACACCCGACAGCTGCGGGACTATCTAGCCCCACCAAACCTCACCCACTAGCTAGACTTAGACCCTCTTACCAGCAAAGATCAAATCTTACCTTGGCCGCTGACTTTGCTAAGAATACAGGCAACAACTTGGTTGCTTGCCTCAGATGCTTGGATGCCATGTTTACCATGCTTGCTAAGAGCTATGATTAGCTGGACTTAGGTCTTTTAGATGAGCCTTTAGCAATGAAAGTGTGCATGCTACCCTACTCATGGGAGGAATCTGGTCAAAAATACCTATGAAGACGAGGAACTCATTGCCACCGAGCTCTCCATTGAACAAGCATGCGAACAATGCCTAATCACATCTTATATCAAGAGTAAAGTCCTTGCCACATAGACCAAGAAATTGAGCAATTGAAGCAGCTTGCTAACAACGACTCCTCCTTCTTATGCAAATGGTAGGCTCTTTGACTTTAGTGGGAATAAGAAGGCTGCCAAATCATGACCAATGCGAAGCAGCGATGTGCCATTAGGACCTCTGAGTATGATCCCACTTATGTAGCTTCTACCTCTTTTATGGTGCTGGCCATCACTCACAATCAATCATTGGAAGATCATGTCATGAGCTACCCTTACCTAGATCAAGTCCTTACTGAAGAAGAGCTACACATTGCTAGCAGGATCAACTCTGGTGATCTTATCAACTGATGTCCTAATCTATATTACACACATAGGCATCAGACCTCACGATATGGACCGCCATGCTTAATTGGAATATAACCCACAATTCTATGCTTGGCTTTTGCAAGGTCAAGTCTAGCCCAAAGGTGCTTAAATGCCTTTAACCCTTTTCTCTCCAATCCTAGGAAGGATTCAAATCATTCCCAAGGAAGGGAGGGGGTAAGGTGGGAAGGAACAAGCATTAAAAGAAAATTAGAAAACAAGAAAATAAACATGCCTTAAGCGTTAATCAATGTTGAAATGACAAGGCTTAGAATGTGGAAAAATTATCATGGATACTTTTGAATTGTGTGGATTTCTTGAAGTGAAAATTTTACTCTATATTTAACCATTTCACCTTGTCAAGAAGCTTTCGTTATGTCTTATCTACCTCTTTGTGGCAGCTGACTCAAGAAAACTAATGATGGGCCATGTTATATGACAGGAACCTAAAATGGCAGGGAAAGATAAAGGTTGCAAACTCCTGTTTCCAGAGGAAGAGCAAGCAAAGTATAGCTTGACGGTAGAAACAAGGGGTTACAAAAAGTTCATGTTCAAGCACACCCTAAACCTAGAAGATGCCATCATAGAAGAGCCGTCCATAAAACAACTCGTGGACTAGTGCAACCTATAGATGAACTAGGTCCTCAAGTGTGGGACAACACCGCATGCTTGCTTGAGGTTCCGACCTAGCTCCCAATTCCACTAGCATGAGCACAATACACCACATGGCAAGGTAGATGCTGCCTCTAGGTAGTGCACTTCTTTTCTTTTTAGGAACAAAAAAAGGTTGTAAACCACCAACTTTGGAGGCCCCATCATCTGCTCTAACCATTCTCGGCCTCCACCACCTCAACATTTTAATCAGCCTCTCTCCAACGACTAATTTCCACAAGGCCCCATCATCATCAATTCACCAATCACCCTCCAGATCACCAAACCCTCATCAACATAGACACGGAAGTGCCATGGGACTGGCACTTGTCTAGGAGGGGGTAATGTTAACCCTAGTTTGAGATGGAGAAAGACAAGTCCAAGAAAACTCCAAATGCAGACACAAAGGAAGAAGTAGGAAGGGAAATGGCCAAAAGTGCAAGGGTGGCCTCAATATCTAAGTCAAAGGAAAAAACACATTTTTAAATGCAAGCAGCCCATAAAACTTTTGTAAAAGAGTGCCAAGCTCCTTCGTGTGAAAATTGTAAAGGGTAGATGAGCATAAGTAAAGAGAAAGGGCAACTAGAGGGAAGGGGAAAAGAGGACCTTACCATAATGACCGATCATGTAAAAAAGGGGATGGGTGCCTAAAGGGACAACGGTTTTGTATATAAACTCAAAAAATGAATGAGAAGTTCATTAATTGGTGTGTGCCAAAGTGGATTCCTCTTCTTCTCTCCTTCTTGATTGCTTATGTGTGCTTGAGAGAGGGAGTGTGAGAGTGTGAGGGAGTGAGTGTGCGAGGGTGAGGGGTCAAGGAAAGAAAGCTCTCCATCATCTCCTCTCTTCTTCTCTTCTTTTCTCTTGTCTCGCATGTGGCTATGGAGGATAGAGCTTGAAGGTGGAGGCTTGAGGTTGCTTGAGCTCGCATCACGAATCGTGGAGCTACCGATGTGCTTGAAGGAGGAGGGTACTCAATCATGCATCGAGGTAAGCTTACTACACTCGTAGAGAGGGATAACAGATCAGCTATGTGAGAGGTGGCCATTTTTGCTCAGTTTGAAACACTTGAACAATAAGCGGTCTGTGGGTCTTGGCGGTCGAGCGTGAACTCCCAACAGATACAAGTCCAAAACTCAAGCCTAGGTATCAAGATTTTTCCATAAACGAAGCTCATGATTCTCCATTTTTGGTTCATCCTGGATATGCTAAGACTCTTATTGTAGTAAAAAAAATCTTCTATTGGGAGAGACTCAAGGATGATGTACTTAAGTATATTATCAAATACCTAAACTGCCAGAAAATTAAAGTTAAACATGTCAAGCTGCCAAGAAAGCTCCAACAACTTGAAATCCCTCAAACGAAATGCGGATATATTAGTATGGGCTTCATAGTTGGATTACCCTTGGTACAAGGAGGATATAACTCAATTATGGTAGTCATTGATATGCTAACAAAAGTTATACACCTTATTCTTGTAAAACCAATTACAAGGCTTTCCATATCGCCAAACTTTTCATTAAGGAAATTTTTAGATTACATGGGCTACCCTAGAGAATCATCAGTGACTGTGATTCTCTTTTCACATCAAACTTTTGAAAGAGTTTGTTTGAAGCTCTAGGAACTTAGCTTTGCTTTAGTACTGCTTACCATCCCCAAACCGATGGTGAGACAGAGCGGATCAATCAAGTTATTGAGAATATACTTAGAGCTTATTGCAATAAAGAGCCTAAGTGGTGGATCCAATACCTATCCTTAGTTGAATTTTCCTACAATGCATCATACCATCAAAGTATTCAAATGGCCATTTTAGGCATTGTATGGACAAGGTTGTCTTATGCCACTAATTTTTTGTGATCCTACCCTACGGGAAGAAGCATCTAAGAAAATTTTGGAAGAAATGGATTAGCAAAGTGAAGGCTATAAGGCAAGATATTCAAGTTGCCAAGGATCAACAGAAGGCATATGCTGATCAACGAAGACAATAACACATTTTCAAAGAAGGTGACATGGTTTTTATTCAAGTTCACCCAAAGAAAAGTTCCTTATCTCTAGGAGAATTGAAGAAGTTAAGTCCCAGATATTGTGGGTCATATAAGGTGCTAAAGTGTCTAGGGTCTAATGCTAACAAGCTGCAACTCCCTGACAACTTGGAAGTGCATAATGTATTCCATGTCAATCAATTGAAATCCTATGTTCCCAACCCTGATCGTGTACTTAACGACCAACAAATTGTGATGCCAAGTCAAGGAGTCCTGAAGCTTCAACCAGATAAGATACTTGGCATGCGACAGAAGGTTCTAAGAAGCAAAATCCTTAGGGAATATCTCCAGTGGAAAGACTATTTGAAGAGGATGCCACTTGGGTTGATGAAACATCATTATGTAATCAATATCCCTAGTTTAGCCCGAGATGAGGACATCTCCATTTCCGCTAAGGGGAAGAGGATGTGATGTTTTGGCTTTGTCACTTTTCATAATTAAAGTTTGGAGATTTTGACTATTAAAAGCAGGATCTCAAATAAAATAATCCATATCTCGAACCTCGGTACCTTGTGAGAGCAATAAGGCTATGAACATCTCTACATGAGAATTGTCATGTATATGGCAGTTATGATAGTAAGTCTCCGGGATAAACTAAATGCATTTAAAACTTAACCAAGTAAAGCAATTCAAGGCTTGACTTGATGGGAATCAAAGCCTTAAAAAAGCAAAATCTTTAAAAAGCTTATGAAGAAGAGGAGATGTCGATAGTTTGCACTGCCCCCCCCCCTCCCTTTTTGGCAAATCGTCACCATCATCTTCTCCCCTCTCAATTTGAAGAACTAAAAGACAAAGAAAAAGCTTGAGATCTCCCCCTTCAATCTCAGCAAAAAGCTCCAGCAATCTCCCCCTTTTCTCAATTTGATAAGAGGCCCAGATTGAAGCAAGATCACCCGAATCAGTCATGCATCTCTCGTACCAGATAGCTGGATTGGCAAGATACTCTCCATAAAGAACTCCTCTTCTTATCCAAAACCCATGACATCCCCCCCTTAAATTTAACTATAAATATGGGGCATGAGGAGTCGTTGAGGACATTAGCCTGAACCAAAAGAAGAGACTCTTCTAAAACCAAGAGAGAAGAGTAAGAGGGAGAGAGGAAAGGGAAGCACGAGAGAGGAAATTGTTGTTGCAAAGAAAAGGAGGATACTTCGCTAGCTCTTGAAATTGAATCCCATCTCTTCTATCTTCACTCCCCAATAGAATCGAGACTCTACTCAATTTTCTCTCAATTCCTAATAATCTCCATCTCCATTAATCCAATTATGATGACCCAAAGCTCTATTGTCAAAGTCTTCTCTATAATCTCGTGAACAAAGACCATGGACCCAAAGAAGAAAATTATGAAGGCCGTGGAAGCGAGAACTTCTAATAACACTGCGAGTGCGACCACTACAAACAGAATGGCAAGTATTGGGATTACAAAGGCAAGTGCGAATACCAACAACAACCAAGCGCTCGTCATAAATCCCTAGATACCATATTTGATTATTATTTTAAATATTAAAGATATCAAATAGATCATCATCCCACAGGTTGGTAATGAAAAGCTGCATCTGTAAGAATAGGACTTTTTTAAAAATCACTTGCATAGAAAATCCGTGAGAAGGTTTTTTTGCATGTTAGTGAGTATGGACCAATCACAATGCAAAAGGTCCTATCGTAGAGATTTCTAGTTGGCAAAAGAAGATGAGGATAATAGGAGGATTTGGTCACAAACTCCTCATCTTCTAGTTGGCAAAAGAAGATGAGGATAAAAGGTTCGACTATGGGAGTTGGATTGTGGGTGGTTTTGACTGTGCGTGGTCTGACTGTGGGCGGATTGACTATGGGTGGTTCGACTCTAGGAGTTAGATGGTCCAAGTCAGATTGGGTATGTCTAACTGGACACAAAGTGGTACGAATGGCATGTCTAGTTGGGGTTGTCCGATTGGATAGAAGGTGTGAATGGCATCGATCTCGACCAACTAGTCCTAGTCCCCCACCTAACCAGTTAGACGGTCTGATTTTAACAATTGCACTAGTCCAACTCTGGGAGTCAGACACCGATGGTTGGTTCGACTATGGTGGGCGCAAACACAGATGCCAGCACTAGCATCAAGTTAGTCCTATGGCGGGGGCACAAACCCAAATACCAATGGGATCGATGCAAGAGGTCCCTAGGGTTTATTGCCTAACTTGTAACCTTCCAAAATAAGCAACTAGAGCACCAGGACTTGGAGGTACCTAGAATGAAAGATTGGACTTGAAATCAACACGCTTGATTTGTTTTGTACCTACAGCTCTCTCTCTCTCTCTCTCTCTCTCTCTCTCTCTCTCTCTCTCTCTCTCTCTCTCTCTCTCTCTCTCAAGCTCTCTCTCTCTCTCTCTCTCTCACTGAACTGCAGAAATGAGCTCTTTCCTATTGGTTTTGGGCTTTCAAGGTCATGTCTAGCCATCCTTAACCTTCCAACTCCATGTCTTGCATGCATTAAAACCCAAAACTCATTTTTTTCCTTTTCTTTTCCATGTTTTGCCTATTTCATAGCAACAAAACCCTATTGTTTCCCTACAAGTTCTTGGTCATAATCTACCTAAATGCAACCAAAAATCACAAACCAATCCTTGGGCTGAAGTAATCTACTTGTCTACTCATCAAAAACTGAAGATCAAAGCGCCTGAATCTCTTACCTATATCAAGCACTGGTTCCGGAGCAAAATTCTACTTTAATGATGATTCGAAGCGTGCAAGCACTCAAGGCTTGAATCCATTGGTCCCCACAATGGAACCAAAATATTGGGAGCTCATGCTCAATTTCCAAGACCCATGGACCACTTATTGTTCAAGTGTTTCAAGCCGAGCACTAATGACTACCTCTCACATAGCCGATGTGCTATCTCTCTCTACGAGTGTAGTAAGCTTACCTCGATGCCTGATTGAGTATCCTCGTCCTTCAAGAACACCGATAGCTCCATGATTCATGATGCGAGATCAAGAAACCTCAAGGCTCCACCTTTAAGCTCCATCATCCATAGCCGCGTGCGAGATAGGAGAAGAGAAGAGAGAATAAGAGAAGAAGAGAGAAGAAAACCCTTATCCCTTTGGGCACCCATCCCCTTTTTTTACATGACCACTCATTATGGCAAGGTCCTCTTTTTCCTTTCCTTCTAGTTGCCCTTTCTCTTTACCTATGCCCATCTACTCTTTACAATTTGCACAAAAGGGAGCTTGGCGCTCTTTGACAAAAGTTTTATGGGCACCTTGCATTTAAAAATGTGCTTTTTCCTTTGACTTAGCTTTTGAGGCCACCCTTGTGCTTTTGGCCATTTTCCTTCCTGCTTATTCCTTTGTGTCCGCATTTGGAGTTTTCTTGGACCTCTTTGGACTTCTTTTTCTCTATCTCGAATTGGGGTTAACAGTATCCTTAATGGAAATTTCTCTTAGCATTCTTTGATAGCTTAGATCCTTCACTATTCCTTCTTTGTCCATTTTTTCTATGATAGGGTTACTGGGCATTGAAATCATTGTAGGAAGAGTTTTTTCCCTAAAGGGTTCATCTAGGATTAGAGTATTAAAAAATGATTCACATCTTAGGGCATGTGCAACCACATTCTCTTTACCTAGTCCATACTTGATTTCAAAGTCAAATTCCTACAAAATCTCAATCCATCGGCGTTGCCTCATGTTGAGGTCTAGCTAACTAAAAATCTACTTCAAGCTTTTGTGATTAATAACTAAGGAAAACTTGTTACCAAGCAGGTAACATCTCCATAATTTAAAGGCATAAATTATATCAAGTAATTCTACATCATGTGTGACATAGTTTCTTTCATGGATTTTTAATTTCCTTGAAGCGTAGGCTACTGGATGTCCTTTTTGCATAAGCACACATCCCAATGCAAGAGAGCTTGCATCAGTTATGACTTTAAACTCCATGCTTAGGTCAGGTATCCTTAAAATAGGGGTAGTTACCAAACTATGCTTAAGCTTTTCAAAGTTGGATTGTTTGGTGGATGTCCATATAATGAAAACCTGCTTCTTAGGAAGGTCAGTGAGAGGCATAGTGATCAAGACGTAGCCTTTAATGAGGACTCTATACAAACATGTTAGCCCAAGAAAGCTTCACACTTCTTTGACCATTGTTGGGGGTGGCCAATCTTGTACATCTTTGACCTTGGCTAGATCCATTAAAATGCCATCTGCTGACACTATGAACCCTAAATACTCAATCTACTTTTTGAAGAAAGCACATTTCTATTTTTTAGCATATAGCTTATGGGTTCTCATTGTTTCAAGAACTATTCATAGCTATGGTTCATGGCTTTCTTCATTCTTGGAATATATTAATGTTGAGATGGCAAGCTCAACACGTGTGGACATTGATGATGGACTGCCTGGCTAGATGGGTCCGCACATCTATACTTAGCACGTTGGTGGTCATTATGACACTCACATGGCCACTGACTTATCACTTATTATATTTAGTTTATTATACCTACCTTCAGCTGTTGGCAAAGATATGGTGCTAGTCAATTAGTGTAGTTGGTTATGCACTATTTGACTTAGAAGGCCACTTCCTTTATGTTGTATCTTATCTATACTTTGTGTACATTGTATAGTGTGTAGAAGAAGAAGAAAAAAAAATCAGTAAGAAAACGTTTTGGCCTCCATCTCTCTTCTTGTGTTCTTGAGTGAGCTTCCTCTTGTGTATACAGTGTGTGTTTTGGCACAGCAGCTCAAGCAAATCCCCCCATCACACAATTCATGACATGGTATTAGAGCTGTGTCACTGAGAAAGGCTGATTTTGAAGGCTAAAGTGAAGGAAAAGAAGCAAGGTTTGAGCAAGCAAGCAATGGGTAAGAAGCTCTCTCATTCTTCCACTATCTCTCTCTTGGATAGTGCCTGTGAAGGCACCGGAAGCAGGGTAGAGTGAAATCTCAAATTGCTGTGAGATTTGGTGTGCAATCAGAGCATTGTATATTCTGGAGTTATTTTAGGTGTCTAAGGTCATTTCAGGCCCTGTTCTAGAGCCGCAAGGTTGCAAACAGTAGTTTCAGGGCACACTGTGATTTTGGTTATATTCATCGAAACTAGATGCACAGGTTACAGATTCGAATCTGTAATTTTTGAGGTGTTTGCAAGAAGCAAATATAAGGCTTATCTGCAAACAAGTTGTAGATTACATGTACTATTGAACAATAAGTGAAAAAGATTGCTTGGTGTATTATTGTGTACATGTTGTGAAAGATTGCAGAAGACTAGCTTGTTGTGTTTTATCCTTGTTTGTGATAATGGCAGAGAACAGTGGAAATCCCAGTATTGAGAAGCTCGACAAGAACAACTACCCTTCATGGAAGTTCTGTGTGATGAACTTCCTCATTGGAAAGGGTCTTTATGAGTTTGTTTCAGGTGAAGAAAAGGAGCCAAAGCTAGGTATCACTTCGACTGTAGATGAATTAAAAGCATGGAAACAATGGAATGTGAAAGACAAAAATGTGATGTACTAGCTATCTACACATTGATAATACGATGTTGCGACATATGAGAAATGCAGAAAATTCACATGCAGCTTGGACAATTTTTGAGAACATGTTTTCAGTAAATACAAAGGCACGAAAGATTCAACTCAAGCAAGAGTTGAATACCTTGAAGAAAGGAAAAATGTCTGTCAATGAGTATGTGTTGAAGGTGAGAAGCATTGCAGATGCTTTAGCAGCAATTGATGCAATGTTTGATGATGATGATTTGGTTTCATCCACTTTGAGTGGCCTTAACAATGAGAAGGCATGGAAATCATTTGTTACTTCAGTATATGTATGGAAGCCATTTCCAAATTTTAATGAGCTGATCTCTCTCATGATTACCGAAGAAATCAATATGCAGGGTGATTCATCTGAAAGAAATGGTGAACATAGTCCAAGCATTTTACTCAAGTTCAAGAAGGGGACGTGGTAGATCCTCTTCAAGAGGCCGTGGTATGGGGCGTTCTGGTGATAACCAACAAATCAGGTTCAATCAACAATTTGGTGAAATGCAGGTTTTAGGAGGCCGAGGAAACTTTAGAGGTAGGGGGAGCTCCAGAGGAAGAGCTGGATGACAGAATAGAGATTTTGGAAATTTTGCTATTGTTTGCCATTATTGTGGAAAAACAGGTCATATTGCAACCAATTGTTATGCTAAGAAGGATGATATTCGCAGTGGTAATTTGCAGCAAGGAAACTATACATCGTCTTCATGGGACAGAATGAAGACAAAAATGAGCGTCTGTTTGTTATGCAGCATATGATGAATGCAGTTACAGGAAAGGGGACACATTATGATGTATGGTATGTCGATTCAAGTGTATCTAATTATATAACCAGTCATGTTGAATGGTTTGGAGAGATGCAAGACTTACAAAATCCAGGTTATGTGCAGAGGGGTGATGATTCATACCACCCAATTTCACGCATTAGAAAGGTTCCCTTGTCCTTGTATGATGGCCAGACAAAGATTTTAACAGATGTATTACATGTGCCATCAATCACAAAGAATCTAGTGTTTGTTGGCCAAATGGTAGAGCAAGGGTTGCATGTCTAATTCAATGCAAAAGGTTGTTTTGTAGAAGACTTTAATGATAAGTGCAGGTTGGTCACAAAAGGAAGTAGAGTTGGCTGCATGTTCACTTTAGATGCTGGAATTCTAGCAATGGATATTGCTATGTATGCTAAAGGAAAAGGAGTAGTTGCAAATATTGAAATATGGCATAAACGTATTGGACATGCAAATGTGCAAAGGCTGAAATTAATGCAGCCTAGAGGATTGGTTATAGGGCTACCTTCATTTAGAATTGCAGAATTGCATAAAGTCTATGAAGCATGCTAGTTTGGTAAGTAGGCAAGACAACCCTTCTCGCATGATAGAGAAGTGAGTAGAAAAATACTTGATATAGTGCATACAGATGTTTGGGGGCCTACACAAAATGTACCTCTTGGGAGCTTTCACTCAACCGCCAAGACCCACGGACCGCTTATTGTTTCAAGCATTCCAAGCCGAGAACTAATGGCTACCTCTCACATAGACGATGCGCCATCCATATCTATGGGTGTAGTGAGCTTACCTCCATGCCGTTTGAGTTACCTCCTCTCCCGTACACTCCGGTAGCTCCACGATCCAAGCAAGCTCCATCCTCAAGCTCCACGCTCCAAGCTCCATCACTGCGAGCAAGAGAAGAGAAGAGAAGAGAAGAGAAGAAGAGAGGAGAAGATGGAGAGCTTCTCCACCCCACGGTCCCTCACCCTTACACACTCACTCCCTCACACTCTCACACTCCCTCTCTCAAGCACAAGCTCAAGCAAGCAAGAACAAGAAGAAGAAGAGGAGGAGGAGAGCCACTTTTTTCCACACATAAGAATGAGCTTCTCATTCACTTTTCAACTTTATATACAAAACCCTAAATCCCTTTTGGGCGGTCATCCCCTTTCCCCTTTTTTACATAGCTGGCCGTAGCCTAGGCCCTTTTTCCCATTGTCCTTCTATCTTCCTAGCTTCCTTTCCACTGCCCATCTATATTTACAAATTGCACGGGTGAGAGCCCGGCGCTCCTTGAGTTAAACCGCGGTGCACTTGCACTCTTTTACACAAGTTTTGTCTTGCGCTTTTCCTGGTGCACCTTTGTATTTTAAAATGCACATTTTCCCTTTTGCAGCTGCCTTGGATTTTTAAGGTTTCCCTTGCACTTTTGGTCTTTTCTCCTCTTCCTTCTTCAGCCGAGCTACCTTTTTTCCACCTTTGCCATGTATCTTTTTTATTTCCTTTTGCTTTCTTTGTGTTGGGGTTAACATTACCCCCCTCCTAGACGAGTGCCAGTCCCATGGCATTCATTGTCGTAGGTAGCAGGCAGTAGCATGCACCGAAGACGTGGGTGTCAAGGACGGTTGTGGTCTATTTTGGGGGAGTTCTGAGGTTGGTGCAGATGAAGGTCGGTGGGGCACTGGCTGTTCCGAGTGGCATGGTGATATGGTTGTTGTAGGGGGCGATAGGGTGACTCTTTGTTGGGAATGGCCACTCATAGCGGGTATGGGAGTGGTGTGCGTGGGATGATCCTGGTGGAGTTTGGGCGGGATGATTCTCTGGTGATGGGCATGAGGGAGCGAAGGACAAGAGTCTAGAGTGGAGCATTGATGTTGAGTTGATGACGCTTTCGTTGGAGTCTTGAATACCTGCAAATGGAAAACCTCTCATGTGGTCTCTCCCTAAGGGTAGTGCTAGTCTTCATATTGTGCACAATACATATTTTGATTAGTTTGGGAGACAAGTCGAACTCTAAGCAGGCCTGGAGTATTGTCCTGCACTTGAGGACCCAAACTGTGTATAGACTTTCGTGCAGATATTATGTGAGTGTCCGTGCATACTTAGATACTATGTAGATAGAAGACTACGGCCTGGTGGCTCATAACGTTGTGTGGATGAAGCAGAGTGGTCCATGGTGGAAAGAAGTACAGGTGAAGGTGGGTGTGCCATCGTGTGCATTGTGATTGTAGACGTAGCAAGATAGGGCACGTGGATAGTGTACGAGCCGTAGGTGGGCAACATTGGGCCTGTGGATGAGAACGGTGTACTGTTCATGGCCATTCATGTGGTGGGTGCCCCGCATGGTTCAGGGTGACAGGTTGAACCCCAGGCGAGACAAGCTTCCTAGGGCTGGCCTGCTCTTGATGTGCCCGGAAGTATTGTCAGTGATGCTAGGGGGCTAGGGGACTAGAGACGGATCCAGCTGACCAAGGTCACTGGACGCACCTAATTTGAGGACCCCTAGGTGCGGTGATGTGCTCGTTTTTTTTTTTTTGGCCACAGTACAACCAGTGTGATATGTGGGGGTTGTGAGCCTTTCAACGGGTCGGGACATGTCAAGCCTCAGAGGCACGGGAAATGGATGTGACCGTGATGAATTTGCCCTAGCCTCGTTGTTAAGGGAGCTGTTGTTGCAATATCGCTACAATTGCAGCGCCCCCCTTCGTGAGTGCAGAGCGTGACCCAAGAAAGCCCATGACTACGTGTGGGTTCATGCGATGTGTGCACTTGTGAGGGTGATGGTCCGTGTTCAGTAGCATGAATTTGTTGCGGTTAGTGCACGGTCGTGGTTTTGCAGTGACCCAGGCGTTGAACATGTTTGCACGAAGACCTGTGTTATCCTGCATTCACTTGTCATGTCATGAGAGAACATGCTTGATTTCGTTAAGTAATTCAACAGATGTAGTTATGTTAAAACATGACTTTCCAAAATGCTATGATGTTAATCGCACTACATATGCGATCGCTTGTCAAAGATGTGGCATACATTAGCTATAGGCAACAGAAGTTGCACGTGTGGGGAGTTTCCCTTTCACCCATCAAAAGACAAAAAGTTAGGTCCTGAAAACTTGTTAAGTTGCTCGTACATCCTAGGGCTTAGTCGATTTCTACTAGGTTGGTTGGTGGGCAACTAGGCTGGTGCTGGTGCGGGATTGTCGTGAGATCAGGTAGGGCACATGTCGGCCGGGACATGGATGGTATAGTCCCGGGCCGCCGCCAATTCCAAAATGCTTTTAACTAATTAGTCGAACTCTTCCTTGTCCCTGGCCACCTTTCCTGCTCGTGGGCATTTGGTGCTTGAGCGCTTGTGGGGGATTTGTGCAACTAGTGTTGCCCTGGCTTGCACGCTTAGCTGAGCTTTGCCTTTCCTGCTCCGAGGATTTTTAGGCCTTCGTCCGAGACGGTTCCGTTTAGGTCCGTGTTTCTTTGCATATCTCTTGAGAGTGGGTACATAGCGTACCGGGGGAGGGCGCGTGCCGCATGCTCCTGTCATTTGCGAAGAGCATCTCTGCATGCCAGCTATCCGTGGTTCTCCATGTTTTCCTTCTAGAAGCCTGCAAGATGCAATCCAAGAGTTAGGCCTTGATACGGAATAAGATTGTTCGCATAGGAGGGATTTCAATGTGGGTTGTCAAACGCATATGACTAGAAGAGAAGGTGTGGAAGATGCTATACTCATTGTAATGGTGTCCCTCTGGCCTCTAACTACGAGCAGAGCGTGACTCATGCCGAGTTACATCGGTTGGTGGTCCTGCGTTTGGAGGGCTCATCCTCGGAAGGGTAAGCCGGGAAGGGAAAAGTGTGTAGAGAGGGACTGCGCCCTGCTTACATCATGAGGGATGTTGGTCAGGGCTTTCCATGGTGGCAATGCAGGGTGCATTCCCTTTGCCCGGAGGCGGACATGATTTGGTGAAAGGGGGGCCGTCCTAGCATAGCCTGTTGGCCCCGATTCTTCTGTCTGCGCTTAACTTTTTATTGCTTGTGTGTGTTGATAATGTCTATACAGGGTGACACAAAAATCATTGTTTATATATACACATTTTTTCGAATCCTTGTCACTTTACTAGGATAGAAACCAATTGTAGAACTCGGGATTGTACTGAAGCGTGGCACACGCATCTAGTACACGTGGCAGCTTACTCAATACTGATAAATATTTTGCCACATTGAGTAGCATGGAACCTTGTCTGAGTCTACTGGCAACATGTAACTCCTCCTCAGTGAGAACCTTATCAAGCAGAGGGTTTTCTTGGCTTGGTTCAGCCAAGTCCTTGCCCCGAATGGCAGTCAGCACTTAAAGGGAAGTTGGTGCCACATAGGTTGGGTCTCTTTGGGATCGCCATTTGGCCAATCGCTCCTCCAAGACTGTCATGATCTAAGCCCCTAGTTCGGCCATTGCAACGCGGCTTTCACACCAATGCTTCTCAAATTGACTTCGGCATGCTGACAGTCGCTTTAGTTGCTCTATGTCTACGAGATTCGGTTGGCAGAGTGCCTCATTGAATGTGACAGCTACACGCAATTCGTCGGCTTCCTTGCCTGAGATGAGTAGCAAGCATTCACGCAGGAGCCTACTATAGTGCTCATCAAGGTGTTCTTGCTCTTCCCAAGATAAAGGGAAGGGCAAGTAGTCTCCAAGCTGCTCTTTAGGGAATGCGCGCATGTCTGCCAGGACATAGACACGTGCGAACACCTTGAGCTTGGCATCCAACTCAGCTAGACATTCTGAGACACCTCTATGTTTGACGAGGGCTTGCTCGGTTGCCATCTCACGCAAGGCTTTAGGAGTTTGCCTGGGCTTTAGCGTAGCTGGGGGCTCAGGCCTAGAGGAGCAAGATCGATCAATGCTAGGAGTGCTCATGCGCTTGGGATTTCTGTGGTTCTCTTGAGGCTTTGTCATTGCGTCATGGTTCTCTTTGGACATGACTGGTGTGAATTTGTCGCCCCGTTGTGGCAGCGTTATCTCCACTCTTGATTGGTCGATGAGAGTTCTATTTCAGTGGATTGAGCGTTGGAAGCAACTGTTGATGGCAACGGCTGCTTTAACTTTTCAGATCATACGAATGTGTCTGAGGTTTCACCGCTATTAGGAGAGACATCAATGGGTTCAGTGGTGGATGGACATGATTCTTTATTCCCCAGCTCTCCAGCTCTCTTGGTTTTAACGCTCTTGAGGTCCACGACCACCTGTAGCTGCTGTTGTTTGCATTGTTTTCTCCTCTTTCTCTTGGTCAGTGAAGGCATATCTCTCAATGGTTCAGGACCTTGGAATAGGTCAACCATTGTTGCGCCTGGTTGGGCCTTAGCATTTCCTTTTTCTAGTGTGTCCTCATGGAACATAGCTGCGGCCCACTGAATAGCCTTGCTGGGTTGAGTGGTTTGGTGCGTCATTTCCTTGGCCATACCTTTGAGGGGTTTCTCCTCGAGCCTAGGCTTTAGGTGCTTGGTGCGGATGGGAGTTGTCAAGGCTACTGGTTGTGGTACCTCCTCCTCAGATGAAGTGTTAGGGATAATTTCTGCAAGGGGTGTGGTCACAGCCGAGGGCTATGACTGTTGCGATCCCTGGTTGGGAGCAGTGGCATTTAGTTCAGTGGGTTGGTCACTCTTGGTGGATCGCAGTGTGGAGTCCGTGGGGCGATCGGATGTGGTCGTGTCTTTTGTTGTCCTTTGAACACTCACCTGTGTAGATCGATCCTAAGTTGATCCAGTCACATTGGGTCACATGAGAGTATCCTTGGGCTGAGAGCTACGGCCAGTGTCATGTTTCCCCTCTTGGGTATTTGGAAGCTTTAATGGAGACAGAGGTTGGGAGTGAGCCCTTGCCCTTGACAGCTGTCGTTGTGCCTCCGGGGTCCGTTTGGGAAGAGAGGACGTAGGGGACCTAGGACTCTTAGGCAGACCTGGCACCAGCTGAATGATTTGCTTGTGATTGTTGGAGGATTCCGTTGTTAGCTTTGCTAAGCAGTCAGCCCTATCATGAGTGACGGTGTGCCTGTGGTGCTCCTTGTCCCCTTGGGAAGTCAAAGGCTCCTTGGCCACTAGTGGACCTCGCGCACATTCGACGGATCCCTTTGATATCTGCTTGCTAGGCATGCTAGGTTGAGGATCTATTATTTGATGGGTCATGTTCGGTTTCTTGATTTCAATCATGAGGGGCGCAATCACTCCAATATTTTTGGTCCAAGACTCGGATTCTCGTTTAGGGATCCTCCCATGTCTCGTTTTTTTAAACCTAATTTGGGCTCCTAACCGAGGTGGTTTAGCAGGAGGTTTCGGTACCCAAATCCATCGCGTGCCTGCATAATACCCTTGAGCACGAAGCAACGCCTTGGATATCCATCGTGACGTCGTGTGTGCTCTCCATGGATGCCTTCGTTTATAAGGCTTGGGCTTCTTTCGTGATCTTCTACAATATTTATAAGTCCAAGCCCTATCCTTGGGCTTATCTCCTACCCTCTTTGTTTCAAGTATGGCCTCACTTACTGGTTCTCTCTGTTCAACCTGCGCTTATATCAACTCTTTCAACAACTCCCTACTCTCATTACTAGGCTTGCTTGGTATGTCAGAATGCTCCTTGCCCTTCTCTTGAGGTGTGGTGAGGTCACCCTTGCTAAAATTTGCAATTATCCTCATGCCTGGTAGTGCTAGGTGTATCCTCTGTGCTATATAGTCGGCTTTACACTTCGTTGCCTTTTTGAAGGGCCTTCCTAGGAGGATTTCCTTTCCATAATTCTCCCTATTTGGAGGAACATAGAACAAGACTGGCAAGCTTTTTGTTTCAATAGTTACAAGGATTCTGCACTTCCCTAGAAGTGCTTGTGGGTTTTCCCCGTGAGGCTTAAGAGTTGCATCAGTCAGTTTGAGATCTGGTTGACCTAGTAGGGTCCGTGCTTCGTAAGTCAAGATATTGAAATCTGCTCCTTCATCAATGAGAGCATCAACACTATGCTCTCTTTTTGCGGTGAGTTTGACCCTAAAATAAGCAGGTGGTACTATGTCTTCATCGTCCGGGTCTTGGTTTACAGCTTCAAGCCTTTTGATACATGCCCTTGAGTCCCTAGCTGCACAGTCAGACGTGGATTCTCCGCGGAGATCTTGGGTTGTCTGTGCAACACTGCTTAGGGTACATCTATCATTAGGACTGTCATGTCTAATCATCTCTGCATTGGTAGCTTGATGATGTTGCATTCTACTTTGACTAGACGTAGTTCGAACACAATGTACATGTGTCCTTGTAGTATGGCCTTTTTGCCCTTGATGGCTAGATTGGCCCATTAAGGTTCTAGGGTCTCTGTTTGCCTCTATTCGGGTGCGGGCTTCTGGTTGCTCCTTTTCACGTGAGCATCCATGCTTGCATAGGGCCATTACTGCCCGAGGGTCTAAGTTGGAGGGCATGTCACGGCGCGCGTTCTCTCTCCAACCTACTTGGGGAGGATACAAAGGGGGCAAATCCCCCTTTGCAAGGGTCCGAGAGGCGGTCCCTTCCCCTACCCGCAAGGCTATTACGGTCAACACCATGCACAGCTTGGAGGATTGTTCAGCCAAATCGTGAACCACTTGCTCAAAGTTTCAGCCCAGTGGTGGGTCTTCGATGCGCCTTTCACTCTACGTAGCCTGTGGGGTCAATTTCGGGGTTCAGAGTTTTTCTAATTCGCTGCCTCATTCATTTTTTTGTCTAATCAGGCTTTTCCACTCAAGGTTTGCATCTAAGTCCCTGGTCTCGCAACTGTCTACCTCTAGCTGCTAAGCGGCTGTGCCCTACGATTTTGCCTATTCTGTGTGCTAGAATCAAGTTCTGAGTGTTCTAAGGGCTTCTGACAGTTCGTGCTGTTGAGTGTTGGCCGGGTCAGGTAAAGTTTTCTAAAAAGTTGGTGAAACTACACACTCGGCCCAACTGGTCCGAATTGCAGGGTCCGAGTGCCCAATTCGGCATGTCTGAGGGCCGAGTGGGAAGGTCCGTACGTAACCACCATCCGAACGCACAACTCAGCCGGTGCGAACTTGGGTGTCCGAGGGCCGAGTGGGCCGTCAGGTGGCCGAGTGGGCCAAGGCAGAGTCAGAGGGCCGAGTGGGACGAGGCAAAGGTGGCCGAGTGGGCCAAGGCAGAGTCAGGTGGCCGAGTGGGCAAAGGTAGAGTCAGAGGGTCGAGTGGGCCGAGGCAGAGTCAGGTGGCCGAGTGGGCCGAGGCAGGGTCAGGTGGCCGAGTGGACCGAAGCTGAACTCTAAGGTAGTCGGAGTGCTCAATTCGGATGGCCCGAGTGTGGGCGTCCGAGTGGTAGTGGTTGAGTGGGTCGAGTCGAGCAGTCTGAGGGTCGAGTCTGGGCCTCGTACCAGAGTCATCGTTACTCGAACGCACCGGGCGCCACGCATCTTTTCGCCGACTCTCACGAAATTCATCGTGCTGGGTGCTGGAGGCCTTCCCCCTTGTCGAGCAACTCCAGATTGGTCCTACTACTGTAGGGAAGGTGTAGAATTACTTGGGCTAGCCAAAGATCTCTCTGATGCCAAGATTGAAGCGGATTCCCTCACCAAGCTTTCCTCTTCTCTCCTGCTCTCCTGAAACCCTGCAATGCACAATTAACCTTTCTTGCCACTTTTGGCCCTTATATCCCTTTCCAGGTATGGTATTGACACCCCCCAATAACTCACTTTCCAACCTTAGGCATCACAAGCGAGTTTTTTACCACTTTTGCACGATTCTTGCCCTGTTTTGCAACAGTAACCCTAATGCTTATTTTCTTTGTTTTTCTTTGTTTTCTCCTACTCTAATGCATCCAAATCACAAAGTAAATACCTACACTACTCCATCTCACAACATAAATCTCAAAAAGTACAAAACCTACTTCCCAAGGAGATCGAATAGCATCTTTAACCCCCTCACTTCCTACCTATCTCAAGCACCGGTTCAGGGGAAAACCCTTACTTTGATGCTCGATTCGAAGCGCGCAAGTGCTCAAGGCTTGAATCCATTGGTCCCGGAAATGGAACCAAAATGTGGGAGCTTTCACTCAATCACCAAGACCCACGGACCGCTTATTGCTTCAAGCGTTCCAAGCCGAGCACTGCTGGCTACCTCTCACATAGCCGACGCGCCATCCATATCTACAGGTGTAGTGAGCTTATCTCCATGCCATTCGAGTTACCTCCTCTCCCGCACACTCCGGTAGCTCCACGATCCAAGTACAAGCTTCAAGCAAGCTCCATCCTCAAGCTCCACGCTCCAAGCTCCATCACCGCGAGCAAGAGAAGAGAAGAGAAGAGAAGAGAAGAGAAGAGAATAGAAGAGAAGAAGAGAGGAGAAGATGGAGAGCTTCTCCACCCCACGGTCCCTCACCCTCACACTCTCACACTCCCTCTCTCAAGCATAAGCTCAAGCAAGCAAGAACAAGAAGAAGAAGAAGAAGAGGAGAGCCACTTTTTGCCACACACAAGAATGAGCTTCTCATTCACTTTTCAACTTTATATACAAAACCCTAAATCTCTTTTGGGTGGTCATCCCCTTTCCCCTTTTTTACATAGCCGACCGTAGCCTAGGCCCTTTTTCCCATTATCCTTCTATCTTCCTAGCTTCCTTTCCACCGCCCATCTATATTTACAAATTGCACGGGTGAGAGCCCGGCACTCCTTGAGTTAAACCACGGGGCGTTTGCACTCTTTTACATAAGTTTTGTCTTGCGCTTTTCCTGGTGCGCCTTTGTATTTTAAAATGCACCTTTTCCCTTTTGCAGCTGCCTTGGATTTTTAAGGTTGCCCTTGCGCTTTTGGTTTTTTCTCCTCTTCCTTCTTCAACCGAGCTACCTTTTTTTCGCCTTTTCCTGCATCTTTTTTATTTCCTTTTGCTTTCTTTGTGTTGGGGTTAACAGGAAGCAAGTAGTTTGTCACATTTATTGATGACTGTTCAAGGAAGTTATGGATATACTTCATGAAGGAGAGTGATGTGTTTGAGCACTTTAAATCTTTTAAGGTAGTTGTTGAAACAGAAATAGGCTTAAAATTGAAGTGCTTGAGATCAGATGCAGGGGGAGAGCACCTCTCTAATGAGTTTAGTGGCTTGTTGAGGACTCATGGGATAAAGAGGCAATTTACTTGCAGGTATACCCCACAGCAAAATGGGGTTACAGAAAGAAAAAATAGGCATATTGTAGATAGAACCCCCACAATTGCAGTTTATGGGATGACTCCTGAAGAATGCTTTACTAGCAAGAAGCCCGATGTATCGCACTTGAAGGTATTTGCATGTGTTGAATATACTCATGTGCCAGATGAGCTACAGAAGAAGCTTGATCCAAAGGCAGAAAAATGTATTTTTATTGGATACTCTTTAGATAAAAAAGGGTATCATTGTTATAACCCTAGCACAGGTGAGTTCAGAGTGAGCAAGGATGTTATCTTTGATGAGATGGGCAGCTACTAGTATGCACCTGATGGTGATGTATTAGATGATGATAATGATCAGGACAGCTATGTGCAAAAAGAAAAGCAAGAATCATGAAGTCTTAGTGGACCAGAAACATCATCTGGTACTATATCTACAGTGAGCACTTGGTTTGGGAGACTAAGGAGTAGCCCCACATCTTCATGTGCATCTATAAGTGTTGCAGGGAAGGACAAAGGAAATAAGAAAGTACTGGATGGTAATGATACATCTACCAGTCATTTGGGATTTGACAAAGATTCTAGTGGTTTAGAGAGTTTGGATGACGAGCTTGGTATTCCTTTAGTCAAGAAACCAGGTGTACAGAGAGCTCATAGTAATGTAAAGGCTCCATTGAGTGATCTAGTGGTACGAGATCTAGAAGGGTGAGATACCCTATTAAAGATTTGGTTTTGAAGGTTATGCAGCTCACCATTATGCTTATATGGTAAAACTAGTTGAGGATGTTGAGCCCACTTGTTTTGAGGATGTTGTTGGTCATGCTCATTGGGATGCAGCAATGGATGAGGAGATGGCTACATTAGAAGCCAATAAGACTTGGGATTTGGTACCCTTACCTAAGGGTAAGAAAGCTATTGGTTGTAAGTGGGTTTACAAAGTCAAGCATAATGCATATGGTTTAGTTAGCAGGTATAAAGCTAGACTGGTTGCAAAAGGCTATGCTCAAACATATGGCATAGATTATGAAGAGACATTCAGTCCAGTTGCTAGGATGGCAACTATTATATGTGTGATTGCCTTGGTAGTAGCCAAAGGTTGGAGTTTGCAGCAAATGGATGTTAAGAATGCTGTGCATGGTGAATTTCAAGAAGAAGAGTATATGGAGCAGCTAGTAGGTTATGAAGATTTAGAGCATCCTACTTATGTGTGCAGGTTAAAGAAGGCGCTCTATGGACTGAAGCAAGCACCTAGAGCATGTTCTGACAAGATTGGAGAGTATCTTGTCAATATTGAATTTTGTATTTTTGATGCTGATCACTCACTTTATGTGAGAAAGGGAGATGCAAGTTTGGTCATCATAGTCATCTATGTGGATGACTTGATTATTACAAGTGATAGTGACAATGGATTGCTTAAGTTAAGAACTTCTTGAAGAAGAAGTTTGAGATGAAAGATTTGGGTGAGCTGAGATACTTTCTTGGTATTGAGGTGATCAGATGTGATGATGGTATATGGCTATCTCAAAGGCAATATGGCTTGGATATGTTATCCAAGTATGGTATCATAGCATGTAAGCCTCTTTCAGTACCATTGGAGCAAAATGTGAAGTTGTGCTGACTTTGGGGATGAGATAAAAGACCCGACTATGTTCAGGAGGATAGTAGGGAGTTTGATTTGCATAACTATCACAAGGCTAGACTTGAGCTATGTTGTTGGCCTTGTTAGTCAATTTATGTAGATGTCTAGAAAGCCTCATTTGGATGTAGTTAGACGTATATTGAGATATGTGAAGTCCACCTTACATTATGGACTTTTTTATGAGGCAAGGTAAGGACGTACAGGTCTTTGCATACACAGATGCAGATTGGGCTGGTAGCATGTCAGACAGAAGATCTACTAGTGGATTCATGTTTTCCCTTGGTAGTACAGCAGTTACATGGAGCAGCAAAAGCAACCTACAGTTACTTTATCAAGTACAGAGGCTGAGTATAGAGGTGCTGCTATGGCAACATGTGAGGTGGTATGGCTACAAAAGTTATTAGGTGATTTGGGTGTGCAGGGAGATGGTTCAGTTGTCATTCATTGTGACAACATGAGCAGCATACAACTAGCTAGGAATCCAGTGTTCCATGCTACGATAAAACACATTGAGGTGCATTACCACTTTGTGAGAGAGGGTACGTGTAGGAGAGATTGACTTGGTATATGTGAGCACACAAGATCAGATAGCTGACATTTTCACAAAGGCATTGGGTACAGAGACACTTCGAAAGTTTCGAAGCTTACTTGTAGAGATAGAGTTGAGCTTGAGGGGGAGTGTTGAGATGGCAAGCTCAACACGTGCGGACATTGATGATGGACCGCCTGGCTAGATGGGTCCGCACATCTATACTTAGTATGTTAGTGGTCATTATGACACACACATAGCCACTGACTTATCACTTATTATACTTAGTTCGTTACACCTACCTATAGCTGGCAAAGATATAGCACTAGTCCATTAGTGTAGTTAGTTATGCACTGTTTGACTTAGAAGGCCACTTCCTTTATGTTGTATCTTATCTATACTTTGTGTATATTGTATATTGTGTGAAAGAAGAAGAAAAAATCAGCAAGAAAACATTTTGGCCTCCATCTCTTTTCTTCTGTTCTTGAGTGAGGTTCCTCTTATGTATATAGTGTGTGTTTGGCGCAACAACTCAAGAAAAATCCCCCATCAAGCGATTCGTGACAATTAAGATATCATTGAAGAAGACAAGGATGAAGTCATCAAGATAGGGTCTGAAAATGTCTTGTATCAACTTGTTGAAGGTGGCAAGAGCATTTGTTAATCTACATGATATCACAATAAATTCATAATGACCATACCTTGTGTTAAAGGTAGTCTTAGGGATATCTTCCTCCTTGATGCTTATTTGATAGTAGCCCAATCAGAGGTCGATCTTTGAAAATATATTTGCTCCCTAAAGTCAGTCAAGAAACTTGTCTATCCTAGGGATTGGATATTTATTTTTCCTTTCACTTGGTTCAATCAATAGTAATCAATACAATGTCAGAGTGTTTCGTCTTTCATTTTCTAGAATAGTATCGAGGCTCCCTATGGTGAATTAGTTGGCTGGATGTATCTTTGGTCTGATAGTAGCTATTTGAGTTGTTCATTTACATTAGGAAAAAAATAAACTCACAAATGGGCCTTTTGGTCCCCCCTCTATCCTCCTTAAAACAAGGAAAAGAGGAGGGAATAATAGTAAAATAATCCTCTTCTCTCTCCACTTTTGTAACTTGTTTTGCCTTTTTTATATTGTCTACAAAGATATACTTAGATTCCTTCTCTCTCATAATTCAAGAAGTCTTTTTCAACCAAATTTTATATTCAAAAAGGAGTTAGTTATGGAAGTGTGGTGCTTCGTTTTCAATGCAAAATGATTAGTAGATACAAGGTATTTGATTTTTTAATATTCTAGTTTTTGGAAAAAAAACAAACCAAATGGTCAAATTTCATGTTTTTTGGAAAAATTGTTGGAGGTAAAATAGAAATTTCTAAAATACAAAAAGTCTTGGACATCCCTACTCTCTGAGCTATTTTCCCCCATATCTATACTCTCTCATGGCTTTATTGTGACCTCTTCTTTGTGTTTATGCAACCATCATTAATAGAATGAATTATTTACACCCTCCTTTCCCTTGGCACCTTTGTGACAACCACGTTGTTACCGTGTTTCCCGCAGCATAGAGGAGCGGAAAACGAAAAAAAGGAAATAGTAAAAAAGACACAGGATAAAAGCAGAAAAAGGCGCCTTGACTGGTAACCAGACCCTGAAAAATTTAAATGTTCGGGCACGACCCTCAGAAAGTCTCAGTGTCACCCCAAGGCAACAAAAGAGTAAAAGGCGCACCATTAAATATGAAAGCGCCCCCGAATCCTTGTAAAAGAGCGCCAGGCTCGCTCCTGTGCAAAGTGTACACATTAGTTGAGAATAGGATAAATTAGAATGGTGGGAAATGGGAAAAAGGGCCTAGGCTACGGCCGACCATGTAAAAAAGGGAAAAGGGGATGACCGCCCAAAAAGGATTTAGGGCTTTGTATATAAAGTTGAAAAGTGAATGAGAAGTTGATTCTTTTGGTGTGTGGCAAAAAGAGTCTTTTTCTTCCTCTCTTCTTCTCTCCTTCTTGCTTGTGTGTGCTCTTGAGAGAGGGAGTGTGAGAGTGTGAGGGAGTGAGTGTGTGTGGGAGTGAGGGATCAAGAGGGTGAAGCTCTTCACCATCTCCTCTTCTCTTCTTCTCTTCTCTTCTCTTCTCTTGCGTGCATGGCTATGGAGGATGGAGCTTGGAGATGGAGGAGGCTTGAGGATGCTTGAGCTAGCATCAAGAATCGTGGAGCTACCGGAGTGCAAGAGAGAGGAGGGTATTCGATCAAGCATCAAGGTAAGCTCATTACACTTGTAGGATCGACGGCGCATCGGCTAGGTGAGAGATAGCCATTAGAGCTCGCTTGGAATGCTTGAAACAATAAGCGGTCTGTGGGTCTTGGCGGTTGAGCGAAAGCTCCCACATTTCGGTTCCGTTGTTGCCGAGACTAACGGATTCAAGCTCGACCACTTGCGCGCCTCATATCGAGCAGCATCGAAGTAGGGTATTCATCCTGAAAATGGATCTTGAGATAGGTAGGAAGTTTGGGTGTTTTTTATCTTCAAAATAGGTAAGTATTTTGGGATATTTTGGTTGTTTGATGATTGGAAAATATGGAGAAATTAGTTCAGTGTTTTGCTTTCGATTTTTATTGCATTTAGAGTAGGTTAACAGTAGGAAATCGCACCCGAGAGGCATAGGGTTTGCTGCTATAAAACAGGGAGAAAATCGGGGAAAGCAGGTGGAAAATGGAGGAAATGCTCATTTGAATGTGTAGGAATTGCAAGGAGAGTGATCGATAACATCCGCGTAATGTCCAATAGGGTTATAAGTTCTTGAAGGGCAAGGGAATCCTCATTTGCAACTAGCTGAGAGTGAGAGAGAGAGAGACAGAGAGCTTGGGCGACCCGTTTGATCGATCAGTGCAAGGAGTGACGTTGCTATCGGCAATCCCCAGGTATATAGATCTCTTCCCCATCACTCCAGCATCATTCCTGTTGAATCTTGTAGCATATAATAATAGATATCTTAAGATTTTGGACGAATTTATGCTCGAAAGTGCGTTCGGGTCGGCGGAATCGGACACCCGATTCAGTGTCCGATTCTCAGAATCAAACATTCGGACAACCGTCCGATCGGACCAACCCGCCCGATTTTGGGACTCAGACTCGGACCGCTCTGACTCGGACTCGGACCACTCGGACTTGGACACTCGGACCAACCCCGTCCGATCGGACGCTTAGCCCAATCATCCGATCGAGGAAATCGGATTCACGAATTAGGACACGTCAGTAATCGGACCACTTGTCCGATTTTCAAAAATCGGACACTTAACTCCCGTCCAATTCTGAGACTTGGACGGCTCAAACTCGGACCCACCTGGTCCGATTCCTAGAATCAGACCACTGGTAAATCGAACACACCCTTAGGCAGAAAAGAAAAAGAGAACATCAAAGATTTACCCCCACGACTGACTGGAAGCGCAACCCGCTCCAGGGCAACATAGCAAACGCCTTATAGGCAGTTCCCGACGTAGGAGTCACGACCAAGGGACAGGGGAATAGTGCTGGAGCACTTCTCAGCGACCTAATGCGTTGAGAACGGAAACCCAATCGGAGGACTTGTGATCGACCCCCTAGTGAACAGCAAGAAGCAGCGCAAACCCCAGAACCCGCTAGAACGGCCAGGACTTGAGCGACGAAGCTTATCAGGCCTGAGATGAGACAAGAGGGCGTAAGCATATAGAGATTGTTCCTGCACTCACATTGAATTCCGCACTTGAAGTACACATGAGGAAGCTGAAAGCCTGATTGACCACAAGTGCACGAGAAAAGACACACCCTGAGTGAACAATAACTGAGGACTGTATTCAATAAGTCAAGGAACTCACCTAGATAAAACCACTCAAGGAACCCACCAGCAGGAGAGAACCAAGACCTAGACAAACTATCAAAGCACAGAATAGGACCAAGCAAGGAGCGCCAATGACGAGGATCTGTCAAGTCTATTCAACCTGATCGACAGCATAGTGGAGCGCGAGAACTCGACCATGACGAAAGAGAGCTCAGACCATCGGTCTAGTGAGGAGCTCGATTTGAATGTATTCCTAGACGTTATTCAGCAGAGCTGGTGAGCAGTTACGATGCGCATGCCCAATATGAGCACCACGGTAGGATGGCAGACGCAATCATTGCAGATCTAGAGGAGGAGAGAAGGCTAGCCTGCAAGGCATTGCGGGGAATAGCTTAGTACAATAGGGATCAGCAGGCTAGGAGCCAAAGGCAAAGCATGGAGCTGCATGAGGTGCAACGAGTGCTGAACTTGGCTGGCCGAAACTGAACGGACCATGAGAGAGCACTAGAGGGAGACTTGACGTTGAGCGAGGTTCTCATAAAACGGCTGCTCGATAATATGGCAGTAGAGCAGAGTGCCACTGCACTAGCGACATCACTGCTCGCAGGATTAGGGGCAAACCAAGGCTCAAAGAGCCAGGCCAAAATACCCATTGTTGCCAAGCAACTCGATAAGTACCAACCTCAGGACGACCCATACAGCTTTGTTGAGCAGTTTGAGTAAGTCTACAAAGCCAACGGCCTCAACGACCAAACTCAACGTTCGCAAGCATTTGGGCTTTGCCTAGGCGACAAGGGTAGGACATGGTATACAAGCCTGGATGTTGTAGAGCGAGCCAACTTCAATAATCTCAAGGATCTCTTTGTCAAGAGATTCTCCGAGCCCGGATACTCTGACAACCTACTAGTACGCTTAATGAATGTCAAGTAGAAAGAGAAGGAGGACATTAGCGACTATGTGACCCATGTGAGGAGTCTCTTTAAGACAATCCCTCTAGGCGAGCGACCGACTGACAGAGCAGTTTTGACTGTATTCATCAGTGGAATTCGAGACGAGGAGTTGTATAAGGCTTTGGCAGGCAATTCAAGCTTGTAGGGGGACATGGTGGCTAGAGTGTTTGAGGAAGCCATCAGAGTCGATGATCAGCTGAAAGAGCGGAGCTCCAGGAGCTCAAATCTAGAGGAGATCAACTCGCGAAGCTCAGAAAGAACGTCAGCCTCTAGTGAGCGGTCAATCCCATCATCCCAAGATAAGGGAAAGGCCACCGAGACAGACCATGGCTTGGCTGAGGTCAAGATGGAATTAGCCAAGTTGCAAGACATGTTGAGACGACCAATGCGCCCGCATATCCAATGCGTGTACTGTGGCGGAAACCACTTGCCGGCCGAGTGTCAAGACCCTAAGTCAAGGTCTTGTGCTAACTGCGGTAGGTTCGGCCATGATGTCGCGCATTGTAGATTACCAAGAAGACTTCTATGCTCGCAACCCTACGGCCAGTCTTACCTAGCGAACAAGCCGCAGCCATTCTTCGGAAGAGGAGCTCCATTGGCTCTTTCTGCACGTAGCGATATGAAACCAGCCATCCCTAGAATGGACATAAATCCTATAGTCATTCCTAGACAGCCTGGTCCTTACGTGACCCACCCACCGAGCGATGCTCCAGTACACTATGTGGAGGAGCCGAATGATGAAGAGACCTACATATACCCTTATGTCTCACATGACGATGAGGGCAACGCGGTCCTCATGGATTATCGACCTATGTCGGTGATGGCGTTAGGACGAGGATGAGGTAGAGGCCTAGGAGGGCAGCCACCATAGGACCCAGTCACTTGTTGGACTTGTGGTCACCGCGGTCATGTCTCATCACGTTGCCCTGAAAGAGAGCAGCAAAACAGAGACAAGGCCGACCAATGGTGCGCAGAGTGCGGAATCACCCATCTTTTCATGGATTGCCCAAAGTGAAAGCCATCCTCTAGCTCAGCCAACTTGCCATCTGTCCCATTGGGGCTATTTGGTGTCGAAAACCCCGATGGGGAGGCCACACCTATTCTATTGCGGGTCATGACCCGAGCCCAAACGAAGTAGGCCGGCATCTCTTTGCCAGGACCTAGCAATCTTGACGCAACCTCCATAGGGAAGAAAAGCCGCAGGCAGAAAAAGAAGAGATCGAAAGCTAAAGTCGCACTAAAAACCGAGAGTGCTACGACTCTGCCTACGGAAAACAAGGTTTCAGACGCAGAGGCGGAAACTTCAGCCCCTAGGACGGCCGAAAAGGGAAGCGCTAAGGTAGGGGAATACCCGCATCCAAAGTGACAGTTAGAGGCCATAGAAAAGGTGAAGGAATGGGTGAAGGAGGCTCAAGAGCATCTTAAAGACACTGAGCCCATCATAGAGGACGAGATCGATGATCTCTCCAGTGTAAGCACGCCGATATCACTGCCTCAACCTAAGTCGGTAGAGGAAACCACGCCACAAGCAATGCCACTATGACCAAGCCTAGACGCGACAGAGCCGCAGATCAGCGGCGGCCATTGGCCCGGACAATCTAGGTTAGGGGAAGGATGAGTATCTTGTTGAGAATCAGCAATCACACTCAAACAGCCTCTTTGTATGGAATCTCAGGGTCAAGGATATGCAGGCTAACTTATCCCATATGCACAATGGTGCCTACTGCAGTTTCCTACTTTCCTATAAAGCATTGTACTTGCTTCCTTTTGTTAAAGCAATGATAGTACTCTTTTCATTTCAATAAAGTGTCAATGTCATTGTCCACATACACAAGATTGTGTTTATGAGTCCAAGTCTCAATCTTGGAACCTAATTCACTTGTGTAACAAACAGTGTCCATTCCATCATGAGTCTACACTTCTCCTTCCATCCTCCATAGCTTCTGGTTATGCCATGCTCTAGATCCCGCAGTGCTCACATGGTATCAGAGCTCAGCTGAGCATGGCTTAGCATGTCTCAGGTCTCCTCTCTGCTCTTTCAGCTCCTCTTCATCTCTGGATAGCTCAAGATTGGTGTATGACTCTATTTCCAACTTCATCCTCACTCTTGTCTGCCATAGCCAGACAGTACCCAGCTCACTTGGAGCTTCTTGATCTACTTCTACAGCCCATATTTCCCCACGCTTCCTTCTGGAGAAACTTTCCTATGGTCCTAGCGCAGCTCCTTGTCACATCAAAGCCCGACATTGGTAAATCCTAGCTCCAGCATTGCACAAATTGAAAGTCGCTGCCCATTCTACGCCATATTCTGGTCGTACAGTTCGCGCTGCCTTTGCGTGCTGTGATCTGGTCCGTGTCCATAGGGCAATTGAAGCTCATTACCCAAGCTTCCTTCCCATCAAGTCTTGGGCAAAATGGTTACGTCCACGAACTGCACGAGCTGAAAAACCAGGCTGCACCCTGCAAACCCTAAAGGGAAGCCATAGCCCTTGAACCAAAGCTCATAAGCCTATTCAATTTCTCATTCCTTTGGACTCAACCAATAATTTGCAACTCTGATCTACTCAGTGCCTCATTCAAATCAGCAAGGGAAGTGAGAAATCATAGCACAAGAATCAACATCAAGTGCTTGAATTACATAGTATCTCTTGATACTAGTCTAGTGATTCTTGGCACTCGTGTTTTTTTAACACGTTCAAGATCATCTAGATTGCTGGTTATTCTCAGTCATTAGAAGCTGATTCCTGGTCATACTAATGCCAAACATGAAGTCTTTAAGTGGATGCTTCTCATGAAGAGTAGCATTACTCTTGCTACTCATTTCAATTACATAGAAGATATTTTTACTCTCTGAAGTTCATTTAAGTACTGTCACTCAGATCTGAAGGCATCAGCATCAAATCAAGAAGGGGAAGATAACTTGCAGTAAAAGACTTTTGCAGATTTGGTATTCATTGACACTCAGTTAGTGCTTTTTAGCACTTGTGTCTCTCAATCAATTCTTCTGTTGCTCAAATCTAATAAAGTCTGAAGTTGATTTGCTACTGTTCCCGTAAATCTAACATGGGCAAAGACTCTCCAAATGCTCGATTCAAAGGAGTCAGATTCCACACTTGGCAAACCCGCATCAAGCTCATCCTGATGAAGAAGGGTCTCTGGGCCATCACAAATGGCAAAGAGAAGAAACCTCGGGACGCGGACCTTGCAACTACTTGGCAAAAGAATGATGACAGAGCCCAGGCCATTATCAAATTGGAGCTAGACGACAGTTATATCCATCACGTGGATAACTGTGAGACCTCACAGGATACATGGAAAAGACTTGACACCCTATTCGGTGCACAATCTAAATCATCAAAGTATGGTCTCCTAATTGAATTCTTCAGGCTTGAAATGAAGTCCAGCACATCACTTGCCACACATCTTAATTACATGGAAGGACTCCTAACCCAACTTGCAGGAATCAACATTAAAATGGATGAAGATGTTTGCATCGGTGTTCTACTTAAGAGCTTGCCTCCTGAATATAATAATGTATCAACAACTCTAATCAACATGCCAAATCCTGAACTTGTTGATATCCAGGCATCACTGTTAGAAGAAGAAAAGAAGCTAAAAACTAAAGAAGAACCAAGTACCTCTAGAGATGAGCATGCATTATATGTTGGCAACAGGTACAAAGGCAAGAAAGATCAGCTCTTTTGTGACTTCTGCAAAAGGACCGGACACACCGAGAAGTTCTGCCACGCAAGAAAGAGATCCCAAAAGGCCTATCTAGTCGCAGTCAAAGAAGAAGAAGAAAATGAAGCAAAGGAAGAAGAAGATGAAGACCACCAGGATCGGAAGGACAAGACTCATCAATCCTTGTACTCTCATAATTCTGATAGACTGTTTTAATAGCCTTGTATTTTTCCTTGCCCTAATGCTTCCTGCCATAAGCTATGTAAACTCCTTATGTAACTTGGCATTACAGTCCCTGTACACTTTGTGAGGCCCCTGTTACAGCCTCTGGATGTCCACCATGTTTATGGTACCCACACTTATCTTTTTCTGCGACAGCCTCTGGTGTTTTGCCATGTCTGTGGTATGCCCACACTTTGCAGGTGGTTCTCATTACAGCCTCTACACACTTTATGCCTTTTCTAGTTGTGATTGAGGAGGGGTGTTGAGAATCAGCAATCACACTCAAACAGCCTCTTTGTATGGAATCTCAGGGTCAAGGATATGCAGGCTAACTTATCCCATATGCACAATGGTGCCTACTGCAGTTTCCTACTTTCCTATAAAGCATTGTACTTGCTTCCTTTTGTTAAAGCAATGATAGTACTCTTTTCATTTCAGTAAAGTGTCAATGTCATTGTCCACATACACAAGATTGTGTTTATGAGTCCAAGTCTCAATCTTGGAACCTAATTCACTTGTGTAACAAACAGTGTCCATTCCATCATGAGTCTACACTTCTCCTTCCATCCTCCATAGCTTCTGGTTATGCCATGCTCTAGATCCCGCAGTGCTCACATATCTAACAATCTCCTGACCACACTAGTGACCACCCCTGTAACACTTAGCCTAGGAGATCTGCTTAAGCAGCATCCTACCCTATGGCAAGACCTTAAGCAGTGGGTCGAAGGATCACAAGAGTAGGTCACGGCAGACCCTCAAGACTAGGATGCAGAAACGCAATTGCCAAGTTTGACGTTGCACTCCGTGCCTAAATCCTTGCACGTCAACGCCTTTTGGGAAGGCTCTGAGATGCATGCGGTCTTGCCAGTCCTAGCCTTGGGTGACACAATAAGAAAGGGAATCGTAGACATGGGAGCTGGGGTTAGTGTGCTTAGCCACGCAGTGCTTCAGACTTGGGGAAACCCGCCTGTCGAAGCTGCTAGGTTTAATGTCACGCTAGCAAACGGTATGAGAGTGAAGCCATTCGAGGTACTGAAAAATTGGCCAGTGAAGATCGCAGGTGTCCAGTTCTCTGTCGACTTTATAGTCATGAAGGGAGTGGACTACAATGTCCTATTAGGCCGACCCTGGATGCGCAATGCTAGAGTCATCGAAGATTGGGGTAATGGCTTGATCTTCCTTGGCAATAGAATGGACGCCGTAAGAATAGAGATGGACACTTGGAAGACCTCACCAGTCGACCTAGACGCCATCTCTGCTATGCTCAAGGGGAACACTCAGGTCAAGAAGCCCTATGGGCCCTTGACCAAGTATATCCCATGCCCAGAGGATGAGCGGTATTGGATGCACGTTCTTGCTACAATCGACCTACCATTCTCAGATCATGAGGCATATGAGTAGGCCATCAAAACGATCGGCAAGTCTAATGAAGCACTCTCTGCACCAGTCTGCATGATGGCAGGGAGCCGCCGGGGAAAGCCTGAGCCTGTCACCTTCCAAGTGCCATCCAACAAAAGGGAACTCCAGGGGGTACTGGAATACCTAACGGACTAGCTAGCTGGTAACCCAGCTGCAAATTTCAAACCACTCCAGGATCTCTTAGAGGATTCCAAGTGGCAATGGACCAGGGTGCACGATTTAAACCTCATGTATAACTGGGCCCTAGTTCCTGACCAACGACATGAGGCATACCAAGCCCTAGGAAACGAAGAGTAGTAGGATGACAAAGATTCCAACGACGAATACGAAGACTGCCAATCCTTCAGTGATGAGAGCGAGGGTGAAATAGATACCATAGAATACGACACTGAAGGTTGAGAAATTGAGCAGATATGAGCAGACGCCAAGCAGTAGAAAAGGCAGGCCCTTAGAGTAGAGCGAGGAGTCATGCGCATGGAATGTGATCACCCTTGGTTGGAATGCATAGGAGCCATAGACCTTGAGCAAGCAGGCCTAGCCCAGCCAGGAATGACATCAATACTTAGGACCGAATCGCCATCTGAACTGCGGCCACCAGGGGAGACCACCTCTTCCAACGAAGATGGAGGATTTGACTCTGAATCACAAGTTAGTTCGGATAGTGATCTAGAGATCCCTAGGCCGCCCACAACCAGACGTACCAAGGGGGACCTACCCGTCCACCTGAGGCGCAGATGGTTAAGGCAAGAAAAGGCAAAGCAACCCAGGGATGCACGATCAGAAGAACAGCGGAAGTCGCAGGACCTCCCTAAATGCTTCACGAAGTTCAAAAAAGGGGATAGGGTAGTAGTTCTGTTACGTGCCAAACGTCAAGGGCAGACGAGCGAACCAATCGAGGGACCAGCCAAGGTCAAGGAGGTAGACTTAGCCCAGGAAGGGGAAACACCCCGACCAGTGTTCATTGCCGACGACTTGACGGGCAAAGAGAAACGAGCCTTGTCACTCTCTTGCGAGAGTATATAGACGTATTGGCCTGGTCCTTAGAGGAGCTACAGGGGGTAGATCCGAGCGTTGTGACTCATAACATACCCATGACGTCGGACGTGACGCCGATAGCAGCGACCGTACCCTATGAATCCAAAACACGCTCAAGCTATCAAAGAGGAAATTGACAAGCTGATGAGAGCTGGATTCATTTACAAAATTGAGCACACAGACTAGGTATCACCCATAGTCATTGTGATGAAGAAGAATGGAAAAATCTGAGTGTGCATCAATTATAAGAAAGTGAACGCTACTACGAAGAGAGACAACTATCCATTTCCATACACCGAGCACATGCTTGAGAGGGTGACAGGCAAGGAAGCCTACACTTTTCTGGATGGCTTCTCAGGGTACAATCAGGTGCAAGTGCATCCTGTAGACAGTAGGCACAAGATCGCCTTTGCCACGGAGTGGGGCGTCTTTGCATACATAGTCATGCCCTTCGGGTTGACCAATGCCCCCGCCACTTTTCAACGTCTCATGTGCACTATCTTTAAGGACATGCTTCGCAAGGAGTTAGAAGTCTTTGTCGACGACCTGTGTGTCCATTCGACCTGGATCGAACACTTAGACAAACTCCACGCAGTCTTTGAACGGTGTCGCCTATATCGTCTCTCCTTGAACCCCTTGAAGTGTCAGTTTTGGGTAAAGCACGGATGCATCTTAGGACACGTGGTGTCGAAGAACGGCATTGCCACTGACTTCTCGAAGGTCAGGGTTATTGTTGACCTTCCACCCCCAATTAATTACAAGGGAGTTCAATGCTTCTTAGGCCATGCAAGATACTATAGGGGATTTGTACTGAAGTACGCGTTGATCGCTAGACCATTGTACAAGCTGCTGATTGTCTTTGAGTGGACCGAGGCATGCCAACGAGTGTACGAAGAATTGAAAAAGGCTCTAACAACAGCACCAATTCTACAAGCCCTAGATTGGACCATCACCTTCCACGTGCACATCGATGCTTCTAAGTTTGCCGTGGGGGGAGTGTTGTGCCAACCTGGTGAGCACAACTTAGATTATCCAGTGAGCTTTGCTAACAGACAACTCACTGAGATGGAGATGAACTACTCGATAACATAAAGAGAGGGATTAGCCATGGTGTTCACTGTGAAGAAGTTTCGGCATTATCTATTGGCCACACCCTTCTTCTTTTTTGTGGACCATCAAGCCCTGCTCTATTTAGTGAACAAACCTTGTGCTACAGGGCGCATAGCTCGATGGCTCCTCCTACTCCTAGAGTTCGATTTCTCCGTGGTGGTACGAAAGGGAAAAGAGCATTACATGGCTGATCACATGTCACGCATACCCACAGGAGAAGCCGTTGGACAAGGCATTGTTGACGAGTTACCTGACGCCCACTTATTCCACCTGTCCAGTGATAGAGATTTATTTAAGGCTGGCCTAATGCCATATTGGGCGGACGACGTCATCCAAGTGCTCAAGCACGGACTACCTAAGCGACCAATAGAAAAATCTCGACTCAGGCGCTTGATCCTGAAGATTCAGCCCTACCAGTTGATTGCAGGCCAACTCTATAGGCTGGGGCAAGACGGATTGCTGTGTAGATGCGTGTGTGAGCATGAGATGCATGATGTGCTCTCAGAGGCGCACAATGGCATCGCGGGAGGACACTTTAGTGGAGACACAATAGCACGGAAGGTGCTACAGTCTCAACTATGGTGGCCCACACTTTTCTGCGATGCCAAGCGATTCGTCAAGCATTGTGATGAGTGCCAACGAACAAAAGTCCCGATTCACAAAGATCAAATGGAGTTGACCCCAATTATTGCTCGTCAACCCTTCGAAAAATGGGGAATCGACTTCATAGGGCCCATCAGTCCTGCGGTGCAATACTCACAAGCCAAGTACATTGTTGTGGCCATGGATTACCTCACAAAATGGGCAGAGGCAAGAGCCACACGAAAGAACGACGCTAGGACGATTGCCAAGACGGCTGTCGGCCAAACCCCCTTTAGGCTGACCTATGGAACTGAGGCAATTCTACCGTTAGAATTCTTCATTCCTAGCCTCAGAATAGTACTTCAAGAACGATGGGAAGGGAATGAGACATGGACGCAATGCCTGGTCAAGCTGGAACGCCTATCAGAAACTCATCTTCTAGCCACCCACACGCTGATTTGTGAGAAAGCCCGACGCAAAAGCTGGTTCGACAAGCATGTCAAGTAGCACGAATTCGAACAGGGTGACTTAGTGCTCCTTTACTCAGTTAAGGGGCATTAGCAAAAAATGAAATTCAGGAGTCTCGGACCCTTCAAGGTTCGTGCAATCAGCCGAACCAGTAATATCGAGCTTGAGACACTAAACGGTGAGGGAATAGGCTTCTTCAATGGTAGTCTTGTCAAGAAGTACTACCCCCCCACACATCCTTGGCATGAGCCACCATTGTTAGAACCGTCGGTCAAAGTACGGGTAGCTACAATCACCGAAAGCAACGAAGAGGATGAGGAAGCTGTGGAACCCGCTTACCTCCGTGTCATGGTCACTGCCAAGCAAACATGCACTTTCAACGCTTTGATCGACGAGGGAGCAGACTTCAATGTCTTAACCCACAATCATTGGATCCAACTTGGCAAACCACTACTTCAACCCACAACTGCCAAATTAAACCCATATGGGGCTCAATCATACGCACTTCTCGGCAAGTCCAGAGTTGCCGTTTCTATCGAGTCTGAGACTGTTCCAATGCTTTTTTACGTGTTGCCAAGTGCTATAGACGCAGGCACGGAGTCACTGCTGGGGCAAACCTTCAAAAAGCAGACTCATTGCAATGTTGACTATGAGTCACAGTGCATCCACCTAGCAATAGGCAACGTGCGCATTATCATAGCTTTTAGCAAGGGCTGCACAACACCATCACCATCCATAAAGCCATCGGTAGAAACATCCATAGGCAAGACTAAGGAGGGGGGTAGTGCGCAGCTGCCACTCCCCGACTTCCATAAACCGTAGCCCGCAGCGACCAAAGCGAAGGCCCAACAGCCTCACTTCCAGTGGATGCCTAAACAACCGCAACAACCGTCTAGGAGTCAATGCACCTATCCTCATAAGACCCAGAACTCTAAACCTAGGAGGCCAAGACGCAATCACAGGAAGAGCCGCGTGATCAAGCAAAGATGGGTCCCTAAAGCCCTCTTGCATGCGAAAGGCTACTATGAGGGAAATACCTAGCTGTGGATCCCTAAGGTCCCCACGGCCAAAGGGACTATTCATGCGCCACCCTCAAGCTTGATCAGCCCATGTCCCACAACACCTCAAAACCATAGGCTGCAATGCTCTCCAGAGCCCCAGCCATCCGACTCATCTACGCTTTGGCCCAAGAGATTCGCACAAACCTATCGGCCCAAGCAACAGCCACCGTCACAGAGGCATCATCCGATCAAGTCAATCTAACTCCCCAAAGCAAAGTTGGCTGCAGCAATCCAGCTGTTGTGGCTAACCCTAACCCACCCATATTCCAAGCAGCCCAACGGCAAGCTCAAGGAAACTCCCAACGGCAAGTATGTATTTTCAAGGCCTCTAGTTCTAACCAACCTCGGCCACCCGTCGGCCTTACACCCTCCTATGAACGAAAATCCTTTCTAGCACTAGCCGCTGACCTTGCTGAGGACACCAGGGATGACGTGGTGGAATGCATTAAACGACTTGATGCCACCTTCATGTCGCTAGCCCTCAGCTATGACCACTTGGACTTAGGTCTATTAGAAGAACCCTTTGCAACGGAAGTGCGCAATATGCCTTGCTCTTGGTAGACTTTTGAATTCCCATTTGCAAAAGCTTCTCGCGCTACTGCTGAATTGCTCAACAGCGAGATCTCCAAAGAGCAAGCCATTAAACAATGTCTCATCACATCCTACAATCAGTGAACCACTTCTGCTATCACTGATCCAGAAATCACCAAGTTATCCAAGCTTGCTGATACGGACTCCATGTTTTTGAAGCGTTGGTACACTCTTAGGCTGCAATGGGAAGTTGAGGGGTGCTGCATAATGACCAACGCTGAGCAGCACCATGCAATCAAAACAGCAGAGTATGACCCCACCTACGTCGCGCCAACCTCGTATCGAGTCTTAACCACTCTTCGTGGCCGACCCATGAAAGAGCACATCAAGGGGCACCCCCTACCTTGACCGCCTCTTAACAGAGGAAGAGCTCCACATTGCAAGTCGAATCGATTCTGGTGATCTCCTAACCGATGTTTTGATATACATCACGCACGTGGGTATCCGCCCATTCGAATTAGACCAGGAAGCTCAGCTAGAGTACAACCCCAACTTCTATGCGTGGCTCCTGTGCAAATAGACCGACGCCCTTTATGCTGAATGCCCTTGCTCTCAACCTCCAATCCTGGGATGGATTCTTCTCATTCCAAAGGGAGAGGGGGTAAGGTGAAATCGTAAGGTGGAATTTAAAAAGTAAACCAAGTATGAAATGTCAATAAAATTTGAAATGCAATGGTAAGATGTAATGGTAAAAGTTTGAAAAGAAAAGTTAAGGCTATACTCAATAAAATCTGCTACGCTTTTCTTCTTTCAGCAAGTTAATTGTCAAAAAGCACTAATAGTGGAAATGGCTGAACTTGCAGGCATCGATCATGGCAAGCAGGGACAAAGCGGGCAAGCTCCCCTTCTCGGAGGAGGAGCAAGCAAAGTACGGCGTGGAGACGAGAGCCTTCAACCAGTTGAAGTTCCGTCACATCTTCAACCTTGAAGACGTGGCCATCGAAGAGCCGGTAGTGCGCCAGATCATAGACTAGTGCCATCTGCAAAAATACCTAGACACAGTGGGTCAGAGGGTGGACTATACCCAGTGCGCCGACTTTTTGCGCACCTTCAACAAAAACAGAGGCACCATCACGGTGCGCGAGAATGAAGCCGCCAGGCAAGTGCAGATCGAGCTGACCCTGGAGTTGGTGGAAAGGGCACTGGGGCTGCCGAATAAGGTGGAAAGGAAGCCGAAGAGGGACGTCTACGCCATGTTGGGAATGGACAAGGTGAAGGTCCATACCAACGATGGGATTAGCTTAGCAGACATCCCAAACCCAGAAATCCAGCTGCAAGCAAAAATGGTGCACGCCTTGTTCTCGAGCCAGAGGTACAATATCATAATGAGCCAGATCAATGTGCCCCTGCTCGACAGTATTGCAGCACAATTGCTGGATGAGGTAAACTTGAATGGGTTTGTGAGGAGAACCATAGAGGCTTCGGCTAAGGCCCTAGAAACCGGAGGAAGAGCCACTGGAGGAGAATCCCCATCGTCCCGATCAACCCGCAAGGCATCATCCTCCAAAGCCACAACCATAGGGTTTGGAGGCGTCCTTACATCCATAATCCAAGAAGCACTAGGGCAAGGATGGGAAGAAGAAGACAATAAGGGAGGCAAAGAAGGAAGTGACGAGTCACCGTCACAATCCCCACCTCACACAGAAGAGCAGCGTAGGTCTTCAGATGAAATGGAGATTGACGAAGATGAAGAGGGAGAGTCCCAGGTCAGCCCACAGAGGCACGCAAAACAAAGGACGAAAGCCGTACATGGGAAGAGGGAAGAGGAGCGTAAGAAGAAAGAAAATGAAGATTTGGAGAGAGCTCGAAGGGAGTCAGTCAGGGATGAGGAGGAGAGAAAAAAGAAGACTGAAGAGGAGCTGAGAAGGAAGGAAGAGGAAAAAATAGCGCTGGCCACCCGTCGCTCCATTGAGGAGCAGCACAAAAGAGACGAGGAAGGCGCAGAGAGCCCACACAGAACAGAGGCCCCTGGTTCCAATACCAGTGTGCCGGAAATCACACCCCCACCCCCAGCAGAAGGAAAAGGCAAAGAACCGATGATGCCAACTCCCCCCTCTTCGTACCTTCCATGCCAGCCACTCTCATCATGACAATGCCCACTACCACCGCCACCCAAGGCTCCACTCCAAAAGTTGATGAGACCAACATGGTCACTTGGCTGCGATTCCTGGTGGAAAGGGAGTTGGCAATAGAAGCGAGCGTGGCCACCCCAGCGTCACGAGTCAAAAGGGCAGCCACGGCTGATATGGAGCCAAGGCCGGAGCTAAAGAGGCAGAAAACAGAAGCCGCTGTCACCACCGCCACCATGTCCCATTCCCCACCTCCAGCAGGCCAATACGACAAATATATTAAGGAGCTTCTCTCGCAGCTAGAAAGGGCCAAGGAAGAAAGGAGAACAGCCATGGAGGAGCTGGCAACAGAGAGAGAATCACGAGCCGCTCTCCAGCTGGAGAAAACAAAGTAGATAACAGAATACCAAAGCGAGATTGCTGCGCTCAGGGAGGAATCCAGTAATAAGGATGCAGAAGAATCAAAAGCCCTGAAGGAACGTGACGCTGCTTGGGAAGGAAGAAGAAAAATCTTGATGGAGCGCCTCAACGGAGAGAGGGAGACCAATGCTCACCTGCGGCGCAAGAACGACCAGCTCTCTGCAGACAACCTGGAAGCACAAAACCAGCTTGACAAGATCAGATAGGAGGCTGCAGAGCTGGACCAGTTAAGAGGAGAGCAGGTGCGAAGGATGCAGGTGAAGCTAGACCAGCTCAACGCACAGATCGCCGATGAATGCCAGGAGCAGTCCCGCCTGCACCGCGAGCTCGAGGACCAGCAGCAACAACTCATGGCTATGACCCTCCATCAAGGGGAGAGCCTGGAAGATATGGAAAAAAGAGCAAAAGAATGGCTGAGCACAATGAGGGGAGAATACGAGACTTGGCACACCAACTGGCCAAAGCAAAAGGAGATAGGGTGCTGGCTGAGAATTAGGCAGAGGCGACCTAGCTCTCCATGATAGCCCAGTAGCACACCTTCCTCAATACACTGCTCCACTCCACCAAACCGGAAGGAAATGAAGCCAATAATCAGCTGGCAGAAGAAGCTAGCCATTGCACGTAGAGCCCTAACAGTAGGCCTGCATGTGCCACTGTAGCTAGGAGGCCCGCCACAGAGCGTGGAGGAGCAAAGAAGATATCTTCCACAGGTAGGCCTGACGGCGCAAGGAATAGACGAACTCGGCTTCACAGAGGCAAAGGCGCAAGAAGACGTGTAAGCAGAAGGGGGTGAACCAGAGTTTGATCTGGGACCTCAAGAGGAGGACTACGTCCCACCACCCCCTCCTCCACAACAAGAGGAAGTGCAGCCCCCTAACACATCTGCTGAGAGGAAAGCAGCCCAGGCTAACCGCAGGAGGGAAATGGTAGAGAAGACAAGGAAAAAGCTGAATGTTAGACCTGTTCCAAGACAACCTGCCCCTCTCCTACCGCGCCCTGAGAATCACCCCACTGAATTCCATGCAAAGTTGATTATCTGGAAACAGCAGGAATGTACCCGTGATCCCTTCGACTTGAGCTTTGAGTTTCCTGCTACATTAAACAGAGTAATGCCCATTCAACTGGTAAATGACGTAATCCCCATGGGTGCAAGGCTCAAGGCCAAGTGGATAGCAGAGCGAGAGGCCAACCCAACTGCTTGGGGAGCCGAGGACCGCGAATTTTGGCAGGATAAAGTCCTCCAGGTGCCTAGATCGGTGGAAGGCTTTAATTTCCAACCCACCTGGAGAAGACACATTTTTTACGTCAACCTTGATACGTGGATGGCGTTTTGTAACACCCTCCCTTCTGAGAGAAACGACCCCACTTTCATGTCGTATCCTCGAAGGGTAGGGGTTGACTTTAATCTGTCCATCCACGGCAGGTTCAACTTTCCCATTATCTATAACGCCAATAGCACCTCCCATAAGGACATCCTTCTCTTTACCCTCCCTAATTTGTACAGCTCCATAGATAGATTTCTTAGCGAGTTCACCTCTTGTCCTGACCCCGCCTTCATAACCACTTGTAATTATCTTAGACTAATTAGGGTCCTAGTCCACCAAGAGCCTGCACCTCAAGAATGCCACCTCCCACCCCTCTACTTCGACCCCAACACCATAGATAGCAGCACCATGACTCGCCTCATGATGCGCGCTACTCTTTTGCCATCCTTGTGTGTTGCACTGCTCGAAGATATGAGCGATAGCAAATTCACCCAGTGCAACCACCCCTTCCTTTCCACCACCACTCTCAAAACCCGCCTCAACCTCAAGGGCTACTTGTTGAGTCGCAGATTCCTTAACAAGGCACCCCGCCCTCCACCATCCCCTACCCGCCATTCGGATGACGAGGAGTAAACTCCCGTCATGCCCTTGTATCACATGTATCCATGTATAAGCCTCTTTATTTTTTATTTTTTTAAAAGAAAAAAAAGAAAAAAAAAGAAAAAGAAAAAAGAGAGAGAAGAAGAAGACGAAGAAGAAGCAAGCCACAAGGCAACAAAAGAAAAGGGTAAACTAGAAAGAAGAGATGACAGCAAAGCATAGCAAGCCAAGGGATGCATCTACCATTAAGCAAAGATAAGCAGTGAGACCTTCGCAAGATCCGCTTGCAATTCCCCTTCGCCTCGTCCTGCACTGCCGTCATTACACCTAGGGTTCTCCCTAGCCCCTTCCCCACTTTACGCTTAGGGCACATCAAGGGCAGGACTTTCAGACCTGTCACCCTAAGGCTTGCACCCCACTTCCAACGACACATGAACTGGGTCCTCAAGTGTGGGACATTACCAAGGGCCTGCCCAAGGTTAGACCCATTTCCCAGTTCCACTACCACGGGCACCACGCACTACACGGAGAGGCAAACACACCCCTTAGGTAGTGCACAACTTTTCTTGCAGGTTATGTTCGAGTTTCAAGAAATGGCTACTCCGCTGAAGAGGATCACCCACGGCATCCTTTAATGACCAAAACTTTTTCCATGTGCTGGTGTCCAGCCATCTGCCCGATGGCTACCATGATTGAACCAAGTCAAGATAGATCTACCATTGGCATAGATCTTGGAACCTCATCTTCCAAAGATGCATGCTCAACGCCTCAAGATCTACGGATCGCTTATTGATTCCACAAGCCTGAAGAATTTCAATGCAGAGTTGAAGTTCTTCAACGCAGTACTGAAGACCTTCAACTCAAAGACAAAGATCTTCAAGTCAAAGAGACAGATTTTCAATGCGAAGACAAACCATATCTTTGTCAAGACAGAGTTGGGGGGGGCTTCTCCAGAATAAATCCCTCCAATACCATCCTCCTAAGGGATTGCTTATTGCTTCAAGCGTTTCTAATGCTCAAGGGATGACCGGCTACATAACGGACGCCACAACTGTGTGAAAGACGCCGAGCATTTTCATGGAGCCTAAAGCATGCCAGAATCTCTCCTAGTCATCGTCACTAAAATCCATCAACTCTCATTCACACAACCACCTCGGAAGCGGTGTCATCCACCCACCAGTTCTGCCTAGCAGCAGACCTAACTAGCCACTACTTCCCACTGCAGTGCCATGGGACTGGCGCTTGGCTAGGAGGGGGTAATGTTACCGTGTTTCCCGCAGCACAGAGGAGCAGAAAATGGAAAAAAGGAAATAGCAAAAAAGGTGCAGGATAAAAGCAGAAAAAGACGCCTTGACCGGTAGCCATACCCTAAAAATTTTAAATGTTCGGGCACGACCCTCAGAAAGTCTCAGTGTTGCCCCGAGGCAACAAAAGAATAAAAGGCGCACCATTAAATATGGAAGCACCCCCGAATCCTTGTAAAAGAGTGCCAGGCTCGCTCCTATGCAAAGTGTACGCATTAGTTGGGAATAGGATAAATTAGAATGGTGGGAAATGGGAAAAAGGGCCTAGGCTATGGCCGGCCATGTAAAAAAGGGAAAAGGGGATGACCGCCCAAAAAGGATTTAGGGCTTTGTATATAAAGTTGAAAAGTGAATGAGAAGTTGATTCTTTTGGTGTGTGGCAAGAAGAGTCTTCTTCTTCCTCTCTTCTTCTCTCCTTCTTGCTTGTGTGTGCTCTTGAGAGAGGGAGTGTGAGAGTGTGAGGGAGTGAGTGTATGTGGGAGTGAGGGATCAAGAGGGTGAAGCTCTTCACCATCTCCTCTTCTCTTCTCTTCTCTTCTTCTCTTTTCTTCTCTTCTCTTCTCTTCTCTTCTCTTCTCTTCTCTTCTCTTCTCTTCTCTTCTCTTCTCTTCTCTTCTCTTGCGCGCACGGCTATGGAGGATGGAGCTTGGAGATGGAGGAGACTTGAGGATGCTTGAGCTAGCATCAAGAATCGTGGAGCTACCAGAGTGCAAGAGAGAGGAGGGTATTCGATCAAGCATCAAGGTAAGCTCACTACACTTGTAGGATCGACGGCGTGTTGGCTAGGTGAGAGATAGCCATTAGAGCTTGCTTGGAACGCTTGAAACAATAAGCGGTCCGTGGATCTTGGCGGTTGAGCGAAAGCTCCCACACACGTAGTCTTTCCGATTCTATTAATAGTAAAATGAATACAGGAAAGAAGGAGCTGCATATTGATGTAGAGATTGAATACGCCTCATTATTCAAAAGAACCCAGCGTACCGGTGTCAACCCATAGGTTCTATAGAGTTATAGGAAAGTGGGATTAAAATATGTGGACTTATGGGTTGATGGGGGAATCTACCCAATTGATTAAACAATAGGCCTCCAAATTTCTCAAGAATCACAAATTTGCTAAAGTATGTGTGCAAGGGTGAAAATGGGTTGCTCGGTTACACTAGGCGGCTCAAAGATCAAGCGTTCAAAGTATTTACAACTTGCCAAGCAACCATAAAAATTTGTTGTGATGTGATCGTTGCACATCAACTTCATATACAACAACTCATAGGACAAGTGGTACAACTAAATGACACTATAATTCAACAAAAAAATCAAATTATTTCAATGTAGGACACTATCCATGACATTGGTATCTCATATGAGGAGGCAAAGGCACAAATGGAAGACCTGAGAAAGATCAACAGCAACCTAACACAGGAGCGCAAATAAAAGAAGAAGCCAATCAATGAGTTAATTGTGAATAGCAACCAGTGGAAGCGACGTCTCAAAGCATGTAAGGTAGCTCAGAATGAGAACCTAGGTGAGGGGGGTGAGTTGGATAATGTATTAGTAGATTGCTTAAGGCAAGTATATTGGAAAACGCTTTGAGCAATCCTAAGTTTAAGGCTATGAAGGAAAAGGTAATTGAGTGCATATTAAAAGATGTGTCCAATGAGTTCTCAGTTGTGGATGCACAATCCATTTGTGACATGGCCAGTATTAGCACAATGACTTACTCAAAGATATTCAAAGGTGTGAAGGTTGGGTTTGGTCACGTGCTAAAGAGAAATAGAATTGTGCCTCTTCCTCAACCTTCAAAGTTAATAGAGGCCCGATGATAACTTAATACAAAGGTTTTGGAGTTGATAGGAGATCCCATGTATGTTCAATGCATGGAAACACTAATGGTTGGGACCAAAAATGCATATGATGTGAATTCATTGAACTCAACAATTACTATTTAGATTTGTACAAGGTGCAGTTGGCAATGGTAATGTAATACAATATGTTTGTTGAGGAATGTAATGGTAAATTGCAGTTTGTTATAAAATTGGATGAAAGTGAGGTCGTCAAAGGAGTAAAGCTTGAAAGAGATTGTGTAACTCCAATACATAGAGCTTTACAATTTGACAAGAATAACCCAGGGAACTTTAGTATTCAATCCGAGTGCCATGTGTGGTGGCTCGCTGCATTTTAAGTTCCTAGGGAAACATTTAAGGTGCTGCAGCTGTACTTTATGCACATAAGCATTCCAAGCATCATCGATCATCAAAAACATGGTGAGATACTCTCAATTGAAGGGTATGGTCAATACTTAGTTGAATAGCATCTTGCAAGAGACTTGAAAACTTTAAAATACATGTGTGGAATCTCCAATGGTGCAAATACAAAGAATCCATGCCTATATTGCTTAACAAAGAGGGTGGAAGGAAAGGATGGAAAGAAGAACTGGCAAAGGGTGACAAGTGTTGCACGGATGTGCAATAGAGAAGATCCCACTTGGAAGCCCATCTTCAACATTCCATTGGATCATATTCACATTTATTCATTGCATGCTTTTGTCAGAATCATGGAGAAACTTGTATATGAATACATTTTCTTTGCTTATAGGATGCAACCAAAAAAAGAAGCTATTGCAACGTGTAGGAATGTGGAGCAAGTGCTATCAAAAATTGGGCTACACAAGCATCAAGTGACGATTGAAAAAGATGAGAAGAGATCAAGAAAATCTGGTAACTTGCCAAAAAAGTCTTGCTTTGGAGGAGCAAAGGCTAGGAAGTTTCTCTCAATACCCATCGATGAGGAAGGAAATCACATGATTCATAGGCCGCAAGACTACGATAGGTGGAAAAAGTTACATTTTGCAGTTCCTCATCGAAGTAATAGAGGAAAAACAAGGTTGGCCAAAGCTACGGTTTGGATAAGTGTTAACAAATTGGCTCCCTTACTTTGTAAGATGGTGTTTAACAATGAAAATAAGCAAGAATTTATCGATGTTATGCATACCTTCTACGAAAACGTGGTGAAAGCGTGGGGCCAAAGCTCTATCACACATTACATGGTGCATACTAAGTTAATATTTTAAAATTGTATGAATTGTATAAACTATTGAGCATAGTTTTACTCATGTGTGATATGTGTCTTTGTAGCATATCCTTGAGGCACATGGGCCATACTTTGCAGAAAAGGGAAGCATCGGAGTTTGATCCACACAAGGGATGGAAAATTCACATTGGATAGTGTGTGGTGCATACCAAAGAAAAACCAATCATGGTGGAGAGGTGGATGGTAGCAACCCAATGATCCAATTGCTATCTTGGTGGTATAGGATCATAATAGCAGATGAAGCTAAACTCTCACAAAAGAGAGCAAATGAAAGTGATGGTAAATCGGCTATAGACATGATGGAATCAAGTGGTGTCACTAAAAGAGTGTGTTATGAAGCCTCAAGTGCCAAGGAAAACCATGCCAAGTGGCTAGAAACAAGGCTTCGATAAAGCAACAAATGGGAGTATGTATCTATGTGAATGAGTCTTACAGTTTAGGGTTATATAAAAGAGGGTTTCACTTTCTATCTTATTCATTGAGTTCTCACATCTCTTGTGTACGAAATATTGCTAGGCCTAAGATAGTTGCAAATAGGCTTCCGCTTAGAGCCCCATCTTGTTCAGCCCCTTGGAGCATCTACTAGCTCAAATGCACCCCCTTCTCAACCTAATCCAGCTTCCTCAAGCCACCCTCACAAGGGTCCTCCTTAGCATCCCCGCAAGAAAGGAAAGTGGAAGCTAGGTACAATGACCCTGAGAGAAATCATGAGGTTTTAACACTCTTTTGATCTCATCATTCTGAAGGTAAGATTCTCGAGACTTGTTCATGAGATTGTGCAAGACCTCTACCGCATAGAAAGTAGGACGTGGTTTTTGGCATAAGGTTAGGATATGTTGAGAATCTGCCAATCACACCCTATGTATGCCCCTTTGTATGGAACAACTAGGCTAGGAAGATGCAGTTCATTCTAGGAAGAGAGACAGATCCCATAGGCACAGTGATGAAATGTGCTACCAAGCATTCCTATATAATGATGTACTTGACTATCACTTTCATATGATGATAATGCAATAGTACTTGTCTCTTTGTGTCAAGTCTCTGTGTCATTGTCAGTCCTACACAAGATTGTGTTTATGAGTTCAAGTCTCAATCTTGAAACCTAATTCACTTGTGTAACAGTTGTCTTCTTTGTAAATGTCAACATGAGTAGTATCTTCATCTTCCATCCTCCATAGCTTCCGCCTTTGCCATGCTCTAGATCCCGGATTTATAACATGGTATCAGAGCCCAGTTGGGCATGGCATTGCTTCTCCAGCCTCTCTTGATTCCTCTCAACCTCTATCCAGCTCACATCCAACTCAATGTCAGCTCATGACTCCATTTTTCAACTTGACCTTCATCTTGAACTGTGTCTGCCATAGCCAGGACTGCACCCTGCCTCCTTGGAGCTTCTTGATCTCCTTCCACACTCAATATTTTGACCCGCTTTCTTCTGGAGATATCTTGCCTAGGTCAGGGCGAAGCCTCCTGGTACATCACAGTCTGACATTGGTCCGTCTATGCTCCAGCATTGCTCAGATTCGTGATTGCTGTCCAGATCTGCGCATGTGCTGGTCGTACGTCCGACTCTACCTCTGCGCTGCGCGATGTACCCTGCGGCCTTAGGGCTTTTGAAGCTTACCCCATAGGCTTGCTTCTCATCAACCAGCACGCCGAATAATCCGTCCTACGAGCTGCGCCAGGTCGAAAACCAGTCAGGCTGAAAACCCTAACTGTGGGACTCCATAGCCATTTTTTCAAGCTTCCATTTCACTTGATTTTCCTTATTGGCTTGAGTCAAGCTAAACCCTGCCACTTTGATTCACTGATTTGATTAGTCTCCAACAACATTTGTCCATCAAATCAAGGAGGGGAGATCTCTAAAGCATTGAAGCACTTAAAGACCATTGAATATTTGAAGACCTCTCATAGACTTGAGTGACAGTAGCTTTTCAATCAACTGAAGGTTTTGCTACTCTGATCTACTCCAAAACTCAGTCTTCAGCAAGAAATCAAAACATCAAAATCAACAAGAAGAAGGTTCAAGAAGATCCAGCATCAACATCAGGCTCATCAAGAACAGTATCTATTGATACTTATCAAGTGTTATTTGACACTATTCTTCTTGTATCCTTTAATACACTTGAGTACAACACTCTTACTGATTTATCTCAGATTTGAAGCTGATTCTTGGTCATATCAATGAAAATCAGGAAGATTTCTATGTGGATACACTTCATGAAGAGTAACATGACTTGTGTTGCTTATTTACATGACATAGAAGATGTTCTTACTCTACTTGCAGAAGGAAATGGAGCTACCTACACCAAAGAGAAATCAATGAATCCATTTGAAGATTCTGAAGACATGTCTACCACTTTGCTTGAGGGGGACAACTGGAAGAGCAAACTCAAAAATGCTACAAGCAAAGTCAATAAAGGAGCAGACCAAGAAGATCATGAAGAAGAGAAGAAAGATAAGAAGATTTTCCATGATGCTGACAAAGAAATAGCATATGCTGAAAAAGACCACAAGGGCCTATCGGTCCTTGTCTCTCATTTTCTGTTTTAAAAGCATTGTACCTGCCTTAATGTTCCTTTCATAAGCTTTGTAAACTCCTCATGTAGCCTTGTACTACAGCCTCTGTACACTTTGTGAGGCCCCTGTTACAGCCTCTGGATGTTCACCATGTTTATGGTACCCACACTTAGCCTTTTCTGCGACAGCCTCTGGTGTTTTGCCATGTTTGTGGTATGCCCACACTTTGCAGGTGCAGCTCTCACTAAAGCCTCTACACACTTTGTACTTTCAGGTTGTGATTGAGGAGGGGTGTTGAGAATCTGCCAATCACACCCTATGTATGCCCCTTTGTATGGAACAACTAGGCTAGGAAGATGCAGTTCATTCTAGGAAGAGAGACAGATCCCATAGGCACAGTGATGAAATGTGCTACCAAGCATTCCTATATAATGATGTACTTGACTATCACTTTCATATGATGATAATGCAATAGTACTTGTCTCTTTGTGTCAAGTCTCTGTGTCATTGTCAGTCCTACACAAGATTGTGTTTATGAGTTCAAGTCTCGATCTTGAAACCTAATTCACTTGTGTAACAGTTGTCTTCTTTGTAAATGTCAACATGAGTAGTATCTTCATCTTCCATCCTCCATAGCTTCCGCCTTTGCCATGCTCTAGATCCCGGATTTATAACAGGATAGACCTAATCACTTCACAAAAGAATGTCTTCATGCTCTACAGTGTGCTGCAAAGGCCTTTTTAGTTGACTTGATGACTGATGCTCAGCGTTGTGCAATACATGCGAAGCGCATCACTGTAACTCCCAAGGACTTCAAACTTGTAAGAAATCTTCAAGCAGTGAAGGATGCATTCATTCCAATGGAATGATCACAGTTTGTAATGTTATCTTTTTTGGCATAGTGTTCTCCTCATGCATTGAAAATATAACTATGTCCCAGTGCAAAACTGTTGTCGCACCCTTGAAATATGAATTAAATTTTTACTCTTGTCCTTCACTCTCAACTTTGACTATGCATCTTTGCTGTATTTTCAACTCTTACTTATATTTTTTGCTAGCATTGTTAATTTTAATAGGAAAAACATGCAAAAATTTACCATTTCTTGTTGCATACTTTACTCCTGATACATTTGTGTAGTCTATGTGGTGCGAAGTTTCTAAGGGCCAATAGTCGCGATATTGATTTCTCAATTATCAATCCATCCATATTTTTGGTGTGGGATAATTTTTAAAATACTAAATTGTAATGGAATGCAACAAAACTTCACATGCGCACTCGTTAGGTGGCCAAGAGCCCCTTTTTTTGGGAAAGGAAATACCTGTAGAAACTGGCTCAAAGTCTGGCGTCTGGAGCTACTTTCCTAGCAGGAAAGTGGCTACAGACAGACTTCGGGCCAAGGGTCTGTAGGCATTTCCTTTCCCAAAAAAAAGGCTTTAGATGCCAAGACATCAAGTCGAGGGATCTGCAGTCATTTTTTTTCAAAGAAAATAATTTCTTGTGAGGAAAGTGACTCCATATGCCAAACTTCAGGTCAGGGATCTACATGCATTTTTTTCCCAAAAAAAAAAATTTGTAGGCTCTTCGCCACCTAACAAGTGCGGTGTGAAGTTTCGTCGCATTCCGATAAAAGGTTATGGATTTATGATCACACAATGGATAGTGCATATGAAGCTACATGAACCCAGTTTTGGGGTTTAAATGGATTAAAAGTTCATTCTTCTTCTCCTTTTCACATCTTGCTTTCTTTGCTTCCTCCATTCTCACACCCCCAACCTCTGTCTCATCTCCATCTTGCTCTCCTCGAGCTTGCATGGTACGTTCCAAGTAAGCATGTTGCCATTTTGGCCATTGAAAGGCCTCACGCCAAGGCCTACCACTTGGAGCACAAGGTGGAGCCTCCTCTAGTGCAGCAGCAGATGCTCCCCATAGAGTACAATGATCACCACAGAGGAAGAGGAGATGGAAATCGGGCACTGTCACTCTTTGGGAGAGATAAGGAGAATCCAGCGCGAATACAAGCTTCTCATCTCAAAAATATATTTTCATAAGGTTGTTTAGGAAGTCATGCAAGACTTGGAGCTGAAAGGGATGGGAAGATTTTGGGCATGAGTGTAGTGCGAGATGGCCCACTAGTAGGAAGGTGGACTGTTGTAGCTATGGAAGCCCTGTAAACGGTTGTAGAGGGGTTTCTCATCAATTTGTTTGATGATACATAGCTAGCGGCCATCCATGCAAAGTGCATCACAATCACAGATAAAGACATAAACTTTATCATTCATCTTCGATACGACAAGGGGACTCCTCCATAGGTAATGAGATTAATGATGCAAGGTTTTGTAATGAGTGTTATAGCACCATAGTATCTTGGAAGGCCAAAAAAATTTGTATACTCTACCACATTGGAATATTTATATATATACATACATAATATCTCATGTGATGTGTATTAAATTCAAATATTTGAGTAAAATTATTTTTTTTGTTTCTTGAAACGCACGACTCTTAATTTTTGTTTAATGTATATACACATCGAAAGTAGTAATACGTGTACAGATACGAGTTACGTTATTGCCTATGCACAATTGCAAGTGTAATACTATGCATTGACATAATTAAATTGGATTATGTTAATATATGCGAATGCGTCATTCACGTATCACACATTATCGTTATACTTACATGAACCACACATTCATTCAATAAATACTTATTTATAGGGACAAAGTAAAATATCTTATATTCATCAAGAAAAATACATGCGATGGCTGATAGTGATGGTAGATACAAAAAGCCGATGACCAACAAGAACTCTCATTCATTCCTTGTCTTTTTCATCGATGAAGAGGAGGGGCTAGCTTTTGATGAAAATAGAAGTTTCTTCTTTGCTTCAAAAATGACACACTCCCCCTTCAGCTCTTTCTCTAGGAGAAGCGAATCTGACACTTTAGCAAGGTCACCTAATGTAGCAAGCACACACATTGCTCCACCACGCGTTTGGTCAAACAAGTAAAGAAGCTTTGACCACTTGACTAGCGCCACCTTCTCTAGGCTAGATGTCATAGGTATCGCTCGAAAGGTCCAAACTTGATCAAAGCTTGAATTTTCATGATTTTTTCTTACCCTTGTGGTGAGCACTTCTTATGGAAGACCACCAAGTCTACAATGATGTTGCCAATGTACTTCTTCAGAGCTGAATCCTTCCAACAATTCACATGCCAAGCTCCTCCTTGCCTTGATGCAAACTCATCTATATACAATATGTCTTGAATGACAAAGTCAAATCAAACAATATATTTAGCAACTAACCTAGAGTTATCAGAAAGCTGAAACTTAACGGTAGGGTGCATCCAGTCCCCCGGAGTCCACCAATGAGATCTTGGCCAAAAATGATGCCTGTAGCTGCCCTGTCCAAAGTCTTGCGTCTGGGGCCACTTTATGGCCTAGAAAGTGGCCCCAGACACAAGACTTTGGACAAGGCAGCTACATGCATCATCAAAAAGTTTCCCAAATGTAAGACTTTGAACAGGGCAGCTGCAGGCATCATTTTTGGCCAAGATCTCACCAGTGGACTCCAGGGGACCCGATCTACCATCAAGTTTCATCACATAAAATATATGGTAGTTAGAAATCTCACCTTCTCCAAATCATCTTGTATCTTTATTTTCTCGTGTGTCAGCGAGACACCTCTTTGGGCAGAGGGATCTACAACCTCCTCGGTAGGAAGTTGGGGCCTTGGTCCGAATAGATAATGCTATAATGCTTCAAATTCAGCATCCAGCAGCACAAGGTCATCTTCTTTAACCAAGGTAATATGCTCCTATGCTGCTATGATGGCACTCACAGTATCTAAGCTTGTGTCATCAGATCTTCCAATCTTTGCCATCGTCGAATGCACATCCATATAATCATAATGAATTAGGTCTTCCATCGAATCCCTGACTAGGATGGAAAACAACTCTTCTTCCTTCATTTCCAAGTATTGCAGCACATCTGACAGAAGCAAGTATTGTACACCATCTACTTCAATGGGCATCAAGGAGACAAGGTTGGGTTTGTTGACTTGTGGCTATTCTAAAGAAGATGGCACTATGAGAGCCAACCCTTGCTCTGCCCACCCGATGTTCCTCTTCAACATTTATGAGCTCTTCAATATGCTCTTCTCCCGTGTATGTGATAGCAACAACTTATGGAGTTGTATCTTCATCTCTCTCCTCCTCTAGGGGTGTATCCAATGCAAGGAGGTAAATTGACAATGCGCAATCACACTCCATGAGATCCAAAGATTGTTGAGTGTTGAAATGACTTGTTTTTTGGCTGATTTTTGTTGTTTTTGAGAGCTGAATGGTTGATTTTATGAGATGATTGATTGATTTGGAAGTGGTTTGAGAGTGTTTTGGATGATATTGATTGTGTTTTGGAAGATCATGATGTTTGTTGGTGGTTCTGTGATGTTCTGATAGGTTCTGAATGGTTCTGTATACCTTCTGTTTTGTTCTGTTTTGGTCTGTTTTGTTCTGATTGTCTTCTGTAAGGAGGGAAGGAGTATTGATTGATGAAGATTGAGATCTTGTGAAAGTTTATTGAATGGTTTGTGAGAGTTTGAAATGGTTTGAGAGTGAGTTATGAGGTTTTGATAACCTTCTGTAACCTTCTGTAGGTCTTCTGTAGAGCTTCTGCTTCTGTTCTGTTTCTGTTCTGTTCTGTACTGTAGCTGTTCTGGTACTGTTCTGTAGACTGTTCTGTATGCTTCTGTAAGTGTTTTGTGGAATGTATGTGTGACTTTGGGAAAGTATTCTAGCCTTGGAAAGAGGTGAATACAAGTGCAAAAGAGCTGAAAGAAGTGGAAGAAGTAGCTGCTGAAGACTCAAGAGAAGACTAGAGTGAAGTGACAGTAGTGAGCTGTGAAGAGACACTGTAGTGGCTCTGGTGACTCTTCATATCAGACATACCTCTTGGGAGGGGTATCCACGACCTAAGAGTGATTATTGAGAGTGATTTTGAGAGATTGTAGTGAGGATATGATGTATTATTGATGGAGTGAGATAGAGAGAGAGTCAGAGATAGCCAATTCTACTCAAACAGAGTGATTGTATATGAGAGATTGAGAGAAAAGACTATGAAGATATTGAAGATGACTACTATGTGATGTATTTCCATTCTAAGATGGTGTATTCCTTTGCTTTCTTTGTTCCATTGATGGATTTTGTGAAGATGTTGAAGAATATGGTTGATTCTATTAAAATCCGTGGGAGATCTACATGATGATGCATGAAGATTTGTTGTTCCTGGTGTTCTTTTCTTCATTGTGGTCATATGAAACATGATAAACAAGCTTGTTGATGTTACAAGATAGATTTTCTTGCAAGAGAATTCCCTTTTCCTTGGTGTTCCTCTCGGGGCTCCATGTTTTTGGTGCGCAGCCAGGGAAACTTGCCATCAACAAGCACCAAAAGAGGCTGAAAATGAAGGAAATGGCATTGCCAAGAAGAGAAGAATTGAATGGATGTTTGTAAAATTCCTTCTTCCACTGAAGAGTTGGAATTTCTCATAATCAAAGCCACTTTCCACAAAAAGTTCATCCCACAATGGCGGAAACACATCACCATCATGATGCATGCTCTATGTGGTGGACAGTTTCCTCTTCCTATTGAAGCAGCAGAAACTTGCATCTTGGTGGCAAACTGTTTGGGAACAAACTGAAGAGCAGAAACAGAGAGAATGAACATCCATGGAAGATTTGGCATTCATTGAGAAGTTTCCAGACAACATCAAGTGGGAGATTGTGAAGAAGCTTCAGGAGTCTTGGTCTGTAGAGGTTCACAAAGACAAGAAGGAAAAGAGTTGGAATTTGTTCGTGGATGCTCAACAGCAAGATACATGGGATGCTTGGTGTATTGATAATCTTCTGTTTGTTCAATTAGCAACCCACTGGAAGTTGGTAGACAGAGTGTTTTTCACAACCTACACTGTTGAAACCATCAGAAGCTGGCATTACTATGATGATGGCACCACCACAATGCTCAGATGTATGTATTTTGACACCTTTAGAACCGAATACCTTCCTCTGTGCAGTGGCATGAAAGCAGAATTTAGAGACGTTGAAAAGAAAGAAGTAGAAGAAATGTTGGCAAGAGAGTCCTCCAGAGATTGAAGTCTTCTGTTAACCCTCTGTGGAGCACTAACAACATAGTGGAGCCACACCCCTGATGAATGACGCAATAAAGAGGCAAGCGTTAGAACGAGTCCAGAGGTACGTGAGAAGAGAGAAAGCAAAAATCAAGGCTGAGAACGAGCTCGCAGCAGAAGCCGCCTTTGACGCCCTTGCGGAACTCTTTACAGAAGTCCCAATGGCACATCAAGCCCTTCCTCCTCCTGCTGGAGGTCCACTTCCAAGCCAGATCCGTCCTGGAAATATTGATAACAGGCCAGCGAATGTAGTCCCATTGCCAGTTTTTAAGGGAGAGTACAATGAAGACCCTGATCTTCATGTAGCAGAGTTTATGGTAGCATGTGTGGCTAACAATGCCAGAACCCCTGAGCATTGGTTAGCAATATTCCCCGCCACTTTCAAGGGCGCGGCGTTTCAGTGGTATGAGAGACAAGCAGCAGGAACTTTTGGCACATGGGACGACCTGAAGTTGGCCTTCCTCACTAAATTCAGGCGTGAAGGTTTTGAAGAGCGGATGCGAGAGGAATTCATGAACCTAAGTCAGTCCTCTGGAGAAAGAGTGGAAGCTTATGTCTCACGAATGGAATCCATCCTGAAGAGATGGAATAATCATAATCTAGATGATGGCATTCAGAAGGGAGTGTTTCTCAGAGGATTACAACCAGAAGTCCGTAAGTTTGTGGAGCTGCAAAGACCAGCCACCCTGCAAGCTGCAACAGAAGGTGCAAGACTGTACGATGAAGTGGAAGCTAGATTGGCGATGAATTCGGGAAGAGGAGTCCTACCTCCTCTGATGCCAGGAATGATGTATCCACCAAATGTAGTTCCAGGGACTGTCCCCTACCCTTACCAACAGATGCCCCCGATATCACAGTACAGTGCACCAAATCCACAGTGGCCACAATCCATGCCTCAAATGATGGCTCAACCACAACAACAATGGTCCCAACCAATTTCCTCAATGACAAATCAGCAGCAACAGTGGAATCCTACCAACTGGAGCCAACAGCCAACAGTTCAAACAGGAGCACTGAATCAGAACCAGAACAGAGACCCCTCTGTACCAGCCCAACCAGTTTATGCAGTGATTACAGAAACTCCTCAAAACCCTCCTGCCAGTACGTCAGGAGGAGAAAGCTTAAAGGATTACTTATCTAACTCAGTTGCAAACATCAAAAAGGAGTTGATGGATGTGATTACAGAGCAGCTACAGACGCTGAAAGTGAATACCGCAAGCATATCCAATGTTGCAGGAGCAGGAAGAGATGTGATGCGGTCAAATACTTGGTGTGGTAAGTGTCATCAAGCAGGCCATTTAGCCACTAAATGTACACGAAAACCAACCATCCCTGGAGCCTTCTGTTCCTACTGTTTGCGGAAGAACCATACAGAGGACATTTGCTCTCTGAAGGAGATGCATGATAGGAGAAGGAAGGAAGAAGACGCAAGATTCAACTTGCTGGAATCCAAAATGACAACACAAGATATTGGACCCAAGCCTAGAGAGTTTGGTCCTAATTTCGGACCCAGAAGATTTCCCTCTCAAAGTTACAGAGGAAGACAGTCTGGCGGTGGTCAGAGATCAGAAGTGGAGTGTTACAGATGTGGAGAAAAGGGACACATTTCACCAAATTGTCCAAATCCTCGAAGGTCAGTGGATTACAAGCCCTTATGCAGTCGATGCAAAGGAGAAGGCCACACTGCAAAAGACTGTCCAAGCCCAGCCCCAGTGAAAAACAGTGCTACTGATAGTCCGTCCAAGGCTCAAGAGCCTACCTCCAATTTAGTGGAATTGGAAGTTGCTGCCATCACGCGTGCAAAGCAGAAGGAACCGCCTATCCAGAAAGAAAATAACCCTCCTGCCAGAACAGTGAAGTTCAATCTTCCACCAGAAAAACAGAACAGAACAGAGCCTAACAGTGCCGTACAGAGCCCTACAGTGCCACAGAGAGTTACAGAGACAGTTACAGAGACAGGACCAGAGGTCCAGGATACAGAAGAGGAAGAAGTGCCACAAGTGGCAGAAGAAGTTCCTGTAATTCCTCTGTTGGAAGAAAAAGGGAAAATGAAAATGGGTGTTGCCCCATTCCCTAATCGGTTAGAGAAGCCAGTGGATCCTATTAAGGAATACGATCTGGTCAGAGATCTAGATACCTTTAGACCAAACCTCACATTCCGACAATTATTGTTGTTGTCTCCCAGTTGCCGGAAAAGGTTCAAAAGTATACTGACAAGAAGACGTGGCTTAAGGATTGCTCCTTCCACAGCAACAAAGTCCAACAAGGCTCCAGAGCCTGTAAAAGAAGTGGATGTGGCTAATGCTTTCCTAGATCCGGGTACTCCAGAGACTGGCGTGTGGATAGAAGGCTGCTTCATTGCAAATGCACTGATTGATGGAGGTTCATCAGTAAACATTATGACGGATGTTACAATGAAGGATCTAGGCTTATAAGGTGTGCAACCCACCCAATGGCTCATCAGACTGGCGGATCAGAGTAGAATCAAGCCTTTGGGCATTCTCCCATATGTGAAGACTACAGTGGCTGGAAAAGATTATTGGCTAACCTATCTGGTGGTGAAGCCAAACTCTTATGGTACATCCTATCCTCTGTTACTGGGCAGACCATGGCTTTTTGAAGCCAGAGCAAGGACAGATTGGTTCAAAGGAACTTTGACCTTGGGCAGAGGACCCAACAAAGTGGTGATGAAACTGTATGGTTCTCAAAAAGGACATGGATCCACCTCCTTGGAATTATCTTCTGACTCCCCTAATGAGGTTGCGGATGGAACATCAGCAGACGAAGATGCTGTCAAACAGATACTTCCCAAGAAAACAGTGGCACATTCCTTAACAGTGGATACTGTAAGCCGACTTCCAAAAGAGGCAAAGCCATTATCAATGGGTGAATACTTCCTGCCTGAACCAGAAATGACTTCTGAAATCACTTCTGACAGTGAGATCGAAGCATGGATGTACTGCTCTCCCTGTTACATGGCCATAGCAGAAACAGAGACAGAGGCAGGAGAGGAAACAGAGAATCTATTCTTCTGTTACAGAGCTCCTACAGAGACAGAAGCAGAAGCAGAAGCAGACGCAGAGACAAAGACAGAGACAGAAGAGGATGGATATGATATGGACGAAGAAGGTGATGAAAGTGAGCCAGAAGAATCTATCCCACCTGAAGAGGATATATTTGAGGAAGAAGTTCCAGAAGCATCAGAAGCAGACGAGCTCATGCTACGGGACAGAATGGCAATGGTACCATTTGGTTTAGTAAATGGATCATCTCATATGCAAAACCTTTATAAGAAATGGATTAAGAAGAGCAAGCCGTCTTTCAAGAGTGGCTCCTGCCGTCCTAACCCATCCTTGCCAAAGAAAGATGATGATGATGCACCGTGCCAACAAGCACCAATCCCACAAACCCAACAGGCATCAGAGGGTCCCTGTTATGTGACGTTCTTGGATGTGTCATCTTCAGAAGAGGAGTCTTCAAGCCAAGAGGTAATTAATTTTGAAACCAAACCCGAAACGGCGCTTATCCCGTTCCAACGTCTTAAGGAGCAACCTAAGTCTCCACCAAAAGAATAAGTTGGTTCTAGTGGGACATCCGAAGAGGATACCACTCCCTTGAAGGAGTCGGATCTCTACCCAGAAGCAGTCCGCGGGACCTTCATCCGTGAAGTAGAAGGTGAAAGGCAGTTAACCTTTGTGGATTCAGAAGGCACTGAACGCCACTTGAAGGTGGGTAGCAGTCTCCCAGAAGAGGAGTTGTCAACCTTGTACAACTTGTTGAAAGAAAATTTGGACGTGTTTGCATGGTCTTACAAAGACCTAAAGGGGATTGATCCCACAATATGTCAACATCATATTGACTTGGAGCCTGATGCCAAGCCAGTACGGCAACGACAGAGGCGAATGAACCCGAATTATTCCACATTGGTGAAAGCGGAGCTGTTGAAGCTTTTGGAAGCCGAGTTCATCTATCCAGTGGCAAATAGTGAATGGGTTTCACCCATCGTGGTTGTACCCAAGAAGAATGGCAAATTGCGAATATGTGTGGATTTCCGAAAGCTTAATTCCAAGACGAAGAAGGATCATTTTCCTATCCCTTTCACAGATCAACTGTTGGACACAGTGGCAGGACATGAGCTTTATTCCCTTCTGGATGGATTCAGTGGATACAACCAAGTGCAAATTGCGGAAGAAGACCAATCCAAAACAACCTTCACCACAGAATGGGGAACCTATGCTTACCGGGTGATGCCATTTGGGCTCTACAATGCCCCTGCTACTTTCCAACGAGTCATGATGGCCGCATTTCAAAATCATCTGCACAACTTTATTGAGGTATATTTGGATGACTTCTGTGTCTATAGCTTGATCCGTGAACACTGGGAACACCTGGAACAATGCTTTGACCGATGCCGGGAGTATGGGATTTCCCTCAACCCCGACAAATGCATCTTTGGGGTCTCTTCTGGAGTTCTGTTGGGCCACATTGTCTCTGCACAAGGGATATCAACAGACCCTGCAAAGATCGAAAAGATCGCAGCTCTGACAGCACCCGCCAACCTCAAACAGTTGAGGGGATTCCTAGGCCATGTGGGTTACTACAGGAGGTTCATAGCCCACTTTGCAACAAAGGCAACTTCCTTGCACAAGCTCCTGAGGAAAGATGCAGAGTTTACTTGGACAGAAGAATGTGACAAAGCCTTCCACACTCTGAAGCAGTGTCTGATAGAGGCACCCATTCTGCAACCTCCTGATTGGACGAAAGAGTTCCATGTACACACTGATGCATCAATTGAAGGCTTAGGTGCTGTTCTCTGCCAAAAGGGCTCCTCGAAGTTGGATCAACCGATCTATTACGCAAGCCGAAAAGTCACTGATAGGGAACGGAACTATACAGTGACAGAGCTGGAGTGCTTGGCAATGGTGTTTGCCCTAGAGAAGTTCCGCCATTACCTCCTATCTACCCACTTTAAATTTTATGTGGATCATGAGGCCCTGTCCTTCTTGATGAACAAAGCAGATGTGAAAGGACGAATGATGAGATGGCTCCTTTTATTCCAGGAGTTTGACTTTGAGGTCATTACTAAGCCTGGTCGTTCCCATGTTCTGGCTGATCATCTGTCGCGTATCCCACAAACTGCAGATGAGGAGCAGGATGATCCAGACCTCCCTGATGCTTCCCTATTCTTGGTAGAAACTGTAACTCCCTGGTATGCAAACATTGCCAATCTGCTGGCAACCCAACAGTACCCTCCTGGTATTTCTAGTCGGGAAAGGAAGAAGCTCATGCTAGAATCAGCCCCATACACCCTGCTAGGTGGCGCACTGTACAAGAAAGGCAAAGATGAAGTGCTCAGAAGATGTGTTGCAGGAGATGACATTGGGATTGTTCTGAAGGCTTTCCATGACGAGCCATGTGGAGGTCACTTTGCAGGAGAAGCTACATCCAGGAAGGCTCTACTAGCAGGATATTGGTGGCCTACCATTCACAAAGATTCCTATGATTACTGTAAAAGATGTGATGCTTGTCAAAGAATGGGGAAACCCACGAGGACAAGTGCCATGCCATTGCAACCTATCCTTCTTTTGAAGCCGTTTGAGAAGTGGGGCATTGACTTCGTAGGTCCAATCGATCCTCCTACCAGAAGGAAACAGAACAGATACATCCTCGTATGTACAGATTATGTCACAAAGTGGTGTGAAGCTAAAGCCCTAAAGCGGGACGATGGTAACAGCGTGGCCCTGTTCATGTACGAGAATATCATCACCCGTTTTGGCAGTCCCTTAGAGATGGTAAGTGATAGAGGCACGCATTTCCTCAACAAAGTCATGGAAGAGTTGACAGAGTTGTATAAGATCCGCCATCGCAAGTCCACTCCTTATTACCCCAGAGCCAACGGCCAAGTCGAAGTCACCAATCGCATCCTCTGCTCGATTCTGACAAGAACAATTGCCGCACATCGTCGTGATTGGGATGATCGACTTACAAAGGCCCTCTGGGCGTACAGAACCTCCCATAAAGCAGCAACAGGACAGACACCTTTCCAGTTGGTGTATGGAACAGAAGCTGTTTTTCCGGTTGAACTGGAATTACCCTCTTTGAGAGTGGCTATCAAAGAGCGTTTGGGGGACGATGATTCACTGCAACGCCGTCTCCTGCATTTGGAATGTTTGGACGAAATTCGCAGGATGGCTCTACAGTGCATGGAAGCCACGCAAGCTCGACGCAAGGCTTACCATGACAGTTTCATCAAGCACAAGGAGTTCAAAGCAGGTGATTTGGTCCTAGCCTATGATTCACGATTTGGCAAGTTTCTTGGTAAGCTCCAACAGAGGTGGATGGGCCCCTATAAGGTACTTGCATTCAACCCTAATGGCTCTATCCAAGTACAGACCGTGGATGCCTCTGATGATCCCTTTTTGATCAACGGATATCGCCTGAAGAAGTACTTTCCTCCTTGGGGATCTTGACAATTACGGACACTTAATCCTTTCCCTCGTTGGCGCGGCACTGTACTTCTTATGATGTTACTTCTGATAGCCGTTCTTCAGTCAGTCCTGATGAAGTGGACGCAACCCTCTGTCCCCTCAAAACCCCCTTTCAGCCTTGATCTCTTATCCTCTATTTTCCACCAGCGACAGTGGAGAGGTTGGTTTTGACAAATGGTCTTTCTACCATTCCCTTGCTCCATATTGAAAAAAAAAAAAGAGAGAGAAAAAAAAAGAAAAGAAAAAAAACAAAACATATCGGTCATGGGAGAAAAGGACTTAGGTCCCTGTCATGCCGACCTATTCTTCGAGAAAAGGTGGAAACACCCTCGGGAATAGGGGAAAATAAGAAAAAGAGAAAAAAAAAGAACAAGAAAAAAAAAAAACCAAAACAAATCTATTATGAGAGAAAAGGAAGCAATTCCCTGTCATAGCAGGCCTCGTTCCAAGAAAAGGTGATAAACACCCTTGGGCGAGAAGCTGGCTGTGGAAAAGGTAGTAACACCCAGCAGTCCAGAAAGTGGATTCATTAATTGATATCCCTAGGATTCAATTCCGAAGCTACCTCCCTTGGTACGATGTGTCCTGGGTCTCTCTGCAAAGTGACTACTTGTCCTCTAGCAGACAACATGTTCCTATCCAATACAATAATCGATTTGATGGCTACCTCCCTGGGTATGCCTCTTCAACAACTGATGACGCGATCTTCATCGACAACCCCTTGAGTGATGTGAGCTTTCATCCTAACCGGATGGGGAAGTGAGTACGGTTGCCCTCTGTATCTATCAACAGAGAGTGAGACAGAGGGTGGGGCGAGAGACCAGTCTTTTCCCTTCAAATCGAATGAGAGGTGAGAAGTGTGAATGAAGTGTTGCACGCACGGGATGGGCCTCTCAATGCACAAAGCACAATTTGTTTCTGTGCACTACACCATAAGGCTCCCTTGCCTTCCTTCTTGCACCGTATGCCGGCACAGGGCGGGATGCACTGTTGCACCATCAAATGCGCACAAGGCATACAACCTTTGCACAAGTGACTGTGAGGATAATATCAATGGGTTTCAGGAACAGGCTGCCCTGCTGTCTCTATCAACAGAGCGTGAGATAAGGGGTGGGCTGAGTGTGACTGGAGTTTCTTCAATCAAATATCGAGAGGTGAGATTGAGGGACGTTACGACACTTGGAGTCAGGTATGTTCCACTTTCCCTATGCACCCACGGGATGGGTCTTTGCCGTCCTCACAAGACACATCACCCTGTTCTGTACACTGCACTGTAAGGCTCCCTTGCCTTCCTCCTTGCACTTATGCCAGACGGGTTAGACGCACTAATGCACCATCAACTGTGCACCCTGGCATACTCCCTTTGCACCATTTCCCCCTTGTTGATTCCTCAATCGGGTATGAGATATGGGTTTTAATCATTCTTCCGCGAGTGATATTAGTCATGGGGCAAGTGACTGTTCTTTCATTCCAATTGAGTGATTGTGAGTTGAGTGTAGTATCCCTCATCATCGACGAATTTCCTGCGATTCCTTCCATCAGCTACCTCCCTGGGTACTGCCGCGTGGTCCCTGCCATGACGAACGTGCGCTGTAAAGATGCCTTGGTCCCTCCAGCGCCGACAACCACACTGGACGTGCCATCGATACTCAACCTTGATTCTTGACGAAACGGGCCAAGTTTTTCTAACCCTACACTTTGGTTTCTTCGTGCCGGTCATGTTTTAAGTGTGGGGAAGTTAGTGGATGGTCTGTGGCGTGGTCCTAGGTCCCTGTTGTTCGGTTAACCCTATCCGTTAAGGTCTTAAGTGTGGGGACGCGTCCCTGCGCGTCTATGTTGCATACCCCTCTGCATATGCCTTATCTTGCTCATGCATGAATGCCATGACTTGCTTTTACCCTCCTGGGGTCCCTTCCACCCATCCGGTTATGTTCCACCCACTCTTGGGGCTGTTCCCTTGCAGTTTTCCTTCATTCCCTGATTTTGAGGTTTTTCCATGTGAATGTACCCTACGATCACCAAAATCCAAATCCAGCCTTATAGCCCTGATTCCCCCATTGAACTGACCATTTTTCCTTTTTACCTACCCCTGTTCCGGTGCACGGTTTTTGAGTTATTAATTTTTGAAGCATTTTGTGCAATTTAGCCGGTTTTCCATGTGAATGCGCTTTTCTTGCTTTGAAACTAGGATCTGACGTCCTAGCCCTGCCAACCACTTTTCCCCTGACATTTTTTCTTTTTCCTCCGAGCCATTTTGATACACGGTTTGTCCATTATTAATTTTCCGGTTTTTTAAGACTTTTTCCTGCGTCTTTTTGCTATTTTTCCATGTGAACCTGCCCTATTTGCATCGGAATTCCAATTTGATTTGACAGCCGTGTCTCCTGTGCCTTCCCCCACCTTTTTCCTTTTTCCTCCACCTTTTTTTCGACTTCCGGATTTTTACTTATTAATTTTAAATGAGTTTTCGGGAGTATTTTTGGAGTTTTTCGCATGTGAACCCCTCCTCCTTCCACCGGAACTGCGGTTTAACATGATAACCCTGTGCTACCCCTTCCTGCGGACATTTTTCCTTCTTACTGCATGTCATTCCAGTGAATGGGTTGTCCGATATTAATTTTCGATCCCATTTTCGGGTTTGTTTTTTGGGTTTTTCCCATGTGAACGCATCTTATCTCCGTCGGAATTATGTTTTGATGTGATAGGATTGTCGGGCACATCTTTCTGCACAGTTTTCCTTTTTTCTGCACCTCATTCCGATGCACGGATTTTTTGCTATTAATTTTTAATTGCGGTTTTTGGTTCATTTTTTGGGTTTTTTGCACGTGACCGTCCCTTACCCCTCCCAGACCTCCTTCATATATTTTTCTTGTTTTTCCTCTGTCGTCCTGCCCACTTTTTGTTTTTACACTATGTCATTTTGACGTCCGGATTGGGAGTTATTAATTTTTCTTTATTTTTACGTTTTTTCTCGCGCCCGTTTTGCGCGTGAACGCGCCCTTTTTCGATTTTACGAGTCTCCACGCGCCCCGGTCGTGTCCGCATAACCCGTACCGTCTTCCCAGCGTCATTTCAATCCCGTCACGGCAAATTTTTTTACCCCGCCCCGCGTACGTGCGCGGGACGGGGGTACGCACCCTTGTCCCTACCCACCCCTTACCCTTTTGCCCCCTACCCTTTCCCCCACCTGCCCACCCCATGGCCCCCCCATGGGCCCCCACCCCTTCCCCCCAACTGCCCACCCCTTCCCCCCAACCGCCCTTCTCTCTCTCTTTCTCTCTCCCTTTCTTTCTCTCTCTCCTCCTGCGTGCCCTGCCCTCCTTCCTGCGCCCGACCTCCTGCGCGCCCTCTCCCTCTGCAACTCCTCCCTCCCACGTGCCATCTCCCACCCCGCCCTTCTGCCGCCAGCGCCCACTCTCCCTTCCTCCCCCCGCAGCGCCCTCCCTCCCTTCCTCCCCCCAGCCATCGCCTTCTCCTTCCCTCCCCCCGCAGCGCCCTCCCTCCCTTCCTCCCCCCAGCCATCGCCTTCTCATTCCCTCCCCCCGCAGCGCCCACCCTCCCTTCCTCCCCCCAGCCATCGCCTTCTCCTTCCCTCCCCCCAGCCCACCACCCTCCCTCCTCCTCGTCCTCCTCCCCCAGCCCGCTTCTCCCTCTCCCTGCCAGTGTCGCCGTCGCCTCCTTTCCTCCCCCCTCCGTCCCTCTCTTCCTCCTCTACGCCTCTGCCCGCCCCCCTATTGCAGTCGCCGCCGCCGCGCCGTGGAGCTGTCGCGCCGCCGCCAGCCGGGCCACCACCTCCTCCTCTCTAACCCTAGGTTAGTCAAACTAACCCTAGGTTACTTAAACTAACCCTAATTAAGTTAATCTAACCCTAATTAACTTACACTAACCCTAAAGTAGTTAGTCTAACCCCCTAACCCCCTAGTCACCCTGAGTCACGTTTTATTGGTTATTCTCTTATCCTTGGTTTTTTGTCTGTTGCTTTGCAGGCATTCTCCTTGATTGTCTGTGTTTGTGGTGTGTGTGTAACCATCTGAATGGCGCCTTCTCATGCTCCTCCCCCTATCCAGTACGTCCCACTAGTTAGTCGGGATTACTCTTCCCTACTTACTTTTGAGCCCCTCACAAAGGCGGGACTTGCTGCTTTTGTGGCCACTCCTTTTCCATTACTTCCAGAGGATCCGTCCTTATGTGATGAGTTCCTGGCCTCTTACAGCAAGAAGACAGGCGTAGTCCAAGGAATGTCTATGACTTTGACATCTCGCGGCTTAGGGAAGGCTCTGTCTCTTCCCTTCAAAGGAGAACCTTTTGTGACCACTCGTCAGCTCTTCTCTAATGAAGAGATTCTAAAGCTGTTGCAAAAGCAGACAAGGGAAGTCCTTGATGTTAAGAAGGTGATAAACTCTTCAGGAGTTTCCTTTTCTATGATCACTGATCCCGTATGGAAGACGATCTGTCAGTTCCTTCAGGACAGGTTTATGCCTGCCAAAACGCCATCCCACTATTTGTCCAAAGAGCTTTTCACAGCTTCCAGGATGGTGTTAAAAGGAGTTGCTATTGATTGGAGCACTTACCTCCTTACTAAAATGGATCAGCATTTTGTTAAAGTCACCAGGGGTAATGTTACCAATGTTACATATGGATCATATTTGTCCGCCTTCTTGACCTATTCAGGTTTACAGAAGACTGTGCCTCCACCTCCTCCATCAGATCCAGTACCTCCTCCTCCACCTTCAGAAGAGTCAGAACCTATTAACATAGAGGATGATGATTCTCCGCCTCCCCTGGTCATACAGCGCAAACGCTTGAAACGGGTAGCGGATAAAGCCCCTGCTGTACTTCCCTCAGTGCCTATCCCTGCTACTTCTAGCAGTGAACTCCCTGGGTATCTCACTTGCAATAACCTGTTCCGAGCACATCGAGAAGGATCCTTGGAGATCTCAGTTCCTTCCCTGAACAGTCTCGTTTCAGGAGATGCCATTCCTTTCCTCTGCAAGGATATTCAAAGTTCCATTGAGTTGTCAGTGACAGCCTGTGTTCAACAGCTGTACGCATCTTTTTATGAAGAGCTCATGCAGTCCAAAGACCAGTTGCATAAGGCAACATCTGAGTTAGCTTCTGCTAAGGATACCCTAGCAGATTTATTTAAGCAAATGGAACAACAAACCCAACTGGTTGCCACCCAAAGTGATGAGATTTCTTCATTGAAGACCCAGTTACTCGAGGCTCAATCCCAAGTTACTAGCCTTTCAGAAGAGAAGGAGAGGATGTCCAGAGAAGCGAAGGAATTCCAAGCTATCTTAGATGACAAGCTTTCAGCTTTGCAGATGGCTAATGACACAGTGGCCAAGCAAGCCTCCCAAATCCAGCAGTTGCAAGATCAGCTTGCAAAGTCCCGCTCTGTTCCTCCAAGCCCTCCTGTTCCATTAATTCCTTCTCTTTCACAACAGGACTTGGCTGCCCTACAGAGACAGGCTACTTTGTGCCCTCTATTCCAAGATAAAGTGGAAAGATTGCAGTCCAGAATGGACTTATTATGGTCTACCTTTGAGCAGTTTCAGGAATATGTCTTACCAGACCATTCTTTCTTTGTCCACTACCACTTACAGAAGTTGGTCTTCTATATGAAGCTTTCCACGATGGATTTACCTTTTCCAGAGGATGGTTGGAGTGGGGCTTGGTCTGCTGAGTTGTTGACAGAGGTAGTCAGAATGGTCTTTGAAGATTCTGTCACGCCAGATACCATGTTGATGTCATACATGTATCTCCGAGGAGATTTGTTAATTCCAGATGAGGTAGATATGGCATGGTATGTGGGGGATGTGGTCTTACAGGCTGTTTTATATGTCAATCATTTGGAGTTGCGCATAGCTGATATGTTCCAAAGTTATTCCTCCAAAGTGGCTGATTGTCAGGATAATTCGTGGCATCCCATGATTGATTCGGTGGTCCTAAATCAAAGACAAAACACAGCTCCTACCTTTGCCCAGAGTACTAACCAACTGAGGAGGGATCTCTTAACCTATCTTTCCAAACATAATCCATTTGATGCTACCTTCTTTGATGCCTATCATAGACGATCTCTCTTAGGACCTTCTGTTCCTACCCTCCTCTATTACCAACAAATGGCTCACCGCTATGCTATATATATTTCCCTTTGTCAATCTAATTCCACAATAATTTTACCCCTTCTTTTCCAACCTTCATCTTTCCCTCAAATTCCTATTTTCACTTACTGTTCCTTTATTGAGGATAGGGTATTTTCCCCTTCTCCACCCTGTTCTTCACCCCTCATTAATGTACCCTCCACATTTCCTATTTATCAGTTAACACCGTTCCTTAGTGATTCCTTACAAATTTCTGCCACTCCTTCTTTAACCTTGTCTTCCTTTTATGATTTTTCCTATCCTTCCCTTCATCCACTTTCCCTTATTCCATTACCCTCTCCTAACACTTCCATATCTCAACCACCTCAGTTGGTTAGTGACTGTGACGATTTTGATAATCAGATTTCCAGAAGAAGGGGATGGAGTTCGGATGATTGCCTTACAGGACCGCAGATTAATTGGCCAGTAATTCCAGGGGAATGGACAGCTTCCAGTCAAGCTTATCAAAACTATGTTCATTTTGCCCAGCAGTATTCACAGTCTGCAGATCCCTCAGTGAGATTAACTGCTCACTTTGCTTGGTACCTGGCGTATATGCATAGGCACTCTCATAATGATTCAAAGCCTATTCCAAAGTTGTGCATGAATGTCAATGTAAACATTGATTCCCAACAGCTGGACATATTGTATTTTCATGCCCTCTGTTTGCCTAGCAGATACTTGGTCCTGTTGGAAAGGATGTGCTGTCTCCAATTTTTTCAAAATCCTCCTAAAAACTTTGTAGATGAATCCTTATCTATGGATCGATTCCGACAACATCAATCTTTTAAGAGGGATCATCTTCATTGATACCTTTCCGATGTATAATGGAAGCTTTTTAATGAACAACTCTCTTTTTGAAGGAGTCATTCAGATGGTTGTGTTGTGTATTAGTGTTTGTGTTGTGAATTCCTTTATGTCAAACGAACGTGGTGGTTTCCTATTGGATTTCGTGTACGAGCTCTGTTTTGGAGATTTGTAGAGTTGGGGTCATGGTTGGAGAGTTGAAGCTGATGCTGATGAAGAAGAAGCAAACTCTTATATCCTTTACAAATTTGTTGTGATTTTTAGTTTGATAAGAGGTGTTAATGTATAAAGGGTTTTCCTTTCTTTGTATTTTTCTATCAGAAACAGGTTATAAGTTGGGGTCGTGGTGGATGGATTCTTTGTGAAACGATATTGAAAATCAAAGTTGAGCTTTTCCCTGAACTTGTATTCCCTTTTTCCTGGGTCGCGAGGACGCTTCCTTATTAAGTGTGGGGATATGTTGAGTGTTGAAATGACTTGTTTTTTGGCTGATTTTTGTTGTTTTTGAGAGCTGAATGGTTGATTTTATGAGATGATTGATTGATTTGGAAGTGGTTTGAGAGTGTTTTGGATGATATTGATTGTGTTTTGGAAGATCATGATGTTTGTTGGTGGTTCTGTGATGTTCTGATAGGTTCTGAATGGTTCTGTATACCTTCTGTTTTGTTCTGTTTTGGTCTGTTTTGTTCTGATTGTCTTCTGTAAGGAGGGAAGGAGTATTGATTGATGAAGATTGAGATCTTGTGAAAGTTTATTGAATGGTTTGTGAGAGTTTGAAATGGTTTGAGAGTGAGTTATGAGGTTTTGATAACCTTCTGTAACCTTCTGTAGGTCTTCTGTAGAGCTTCTGCTTCTGTTCTGTTTCTGTTCTGTTCTGTACTGTAGCTGTTCTGGTACTGTTCTGTAGACTGTTATGTATGCTTCTGTAAGTGTTCTGTGGAATGTATGTGTGACTTTGGGAAAGTTTTCTAGCCTTGGAAAGAGGTGAATACAAGTGCAAAAGAGCTGAAAGAAGTGGAAGAAGTAGCTACTGAAGACTCAAGAGAAGACTAGAGTGAAGTGACAGTAGTGAGCTGTGAAGAGACACTGTAGTGGCTCTGGTGACTCTTCATATCAGACATACCTCTTGGGAGGGGTATCCACGACCTAAGAGTGATTATTGAGAGTGATTTTGAGAGATTGTAGTGAGGATATGATGTATTATTAATGGAGTGAGATAGAGAGAGAGTCAGAGATAGCCAATTCTACTCAAACAGAGTGATTGTATATGAGAGATTGAGAGAAAAGACTATGAAGATATTGAAGATGACTACTATGTGATGTATTTCCATTCTAAGATGGTGTATTCCTTTGCTTTCTTTGTTCCATTGATGGATTTTGTGAAGATGTTGAAGAATATGGTTGATTCTATTAAAATCCGTGGGAGATCTACATGATGCTGCATGAAGATTTGTTGTTCCTGGTGTTCTTTTCTTCATTGTGGTCATATGAAACATGATAAACAAGCTTGTTGATGTTACAAGATAGATTTTCTTGCAAGAGAATTCCCTTTTCCTTGGTGTTCCTCTCGGGGCTCCAAAGATGCTCTACCTGGTGCACTGCCCATGGAAACAGTGCTTACTCTATGCAAAGGATCCACGTGGGCCGCTAAACACCTATTCACCACTTTTGGGTGATTCTTTCCTGCCTGAAATACCATGAGCTGTTTCAAGGCACCCAAGTCATGTCAGATCCCTCAATGGAGTATGTGCGGGTAGTAATGGTGCTCACAAAGACTTGCAAAACCTGAAGGGGGGGATCTAGCAATGAGAACATGCTTTCAAAGTTGAATTTCTTAGAGAAAACCTGAAATATCTCATCACCCTAGTTGGCAAAGATAGTCTCGTGGATCCACTCATCAAAGTGTGCACAAGCATCCATTGTAGCAGATAGGAGGGATATGGTGGATATAAAGAGATGAAGAGAGAAAGTATGAAATGAAACAATGAAACAAAAACAAAACTAATTCTACCTTAAAAACCTTACGTTTTAAACCATTAAGGGTTGTTTGCATATGATATTTAGTTATGGCTTTACTTACATCTTTGTAAATTTTACATGCATATGTAAATGTGTTGATGTGGAAAGTTTATAGAAAGTGTATGATTTTGCATAAATATCATAATTTTTTAAATATTGCAAGTTTACAAGCGACAATATTCTATTGGCCAAAAAATTCCAAAAATTTACAAGTGTTGGATATTACAACTTGTGGTGTTGGGATTTTTAGGGAGACTCTACAATTTCTAAAATATGTGGAGCCACACACATTCCACTAGCAATAGTAACCTCGGCTTCGAATTTTTCTACCATCTAGTTTAAAATAGAAGCTAATAGGTGGATTCTACATTAACATTATAATTTCTTGGTGCATTATACTCAAGGGCCAATCATCCTCCATTTGCAACACTTGGGGCTCGTGGCCCTCACAAATGTTAGTAACATCCACAGCTGCACTTTCATGTGTATCTTGATCAAGGCACAACCATTTACCCTTAAGCATCCTCCATCTATAATACTTGAACACTAGACATAAAGTCTGTCATGTGACAAAGTACCTGTAATTGGAAAGAAAAGTTAGCCGATCCATCCCAAAGTAAGATAATAGTCAACTAAGAGAGAAAAATTTTACCTGAAAGACATGTCCCTTGTTGTGATTCGACACTCCACTATGTCAAGACTGTGAGTCATTTTTTATATCTAAGTTTTACATAGAATCCTTGTCACATAATCTTTTGATGCACCTTTTATGATGTAGGTGCTTTTCGTACATCTCAAACCCTTACATTCCTTGTGACAAGAATCGCGTGGTGGGGGGATTTGCTCAAGATGCTGCGCCGAACACACACAGAATGCACAAGGAGAAGCTCACTCAAGAGACAAGAAGAGAGATGGAGGCCAAAATGTTTTCTTGTTGGTTTCTTCTTCTTCCACACACTTTACAATGTACACAAAGTATAGATAAGATACAACATAAAAGAAAGTGGCCTACTAAGTCAAACAATGCATAACCGACTACACTAGTCGACTGGCGCTATAACTATGCTAGCTGTAAATAGGTGTAACAACCTGAATATAATAAGTAATGAGTCAGTGGCCATGTGAGAGTCATAATGACCACCGACGTGCTAAGTATAGACGTGTGGACCCATCTAACCAGGTGGTCCATCATCAACGTCCTCATGTGTTGAGCTTGTCATCTCAACACCTTGAACATATGTGCAAAAATTGCAATTGGTATGAACCATCTTAGATGTACATTCTTTGAGTCCGTGTTTGGCTTCATAGAGTTCAATATGTTTGCTAAATTTTTTTTGTTACACATGTGCAAAATGTCGCTACTACTACACAATGGCCATTCTATGCTATGGAGATTCGGTATGTGCATAGACTCAAGGGTTCCATATTCTTGACTCCCCTTGGGCAATATGTACTTGGAGTCAGAAAAAAACAAGGTCCTCTGCAAGTTGCTTAGTTGTACGCCTCTCAAAGAGGAATCTACCAATTTTGAGGTGGAAACACTTAAAAGAACATGTGAAACTATTGATATTTTGCCACTCATAGCAATCCAAAGGGTATACTTCTGTAAATATATGACAAGTAGTTACATAGATATCATGAAAATTCTCATTCTCAATGAGTTGCAAATACTTACTGTTTACAATGTTTCGTTGAAAAGGCACAATGGCGCAATATGTATTTGTTTTTGCATGAATATGTGTTGTACAAAAGCCTTTGTTACAAGGTGAAAATCAACATTCCTTTGTCTGAGAGCTAAAATTTTACCCTTCCAGTGCTTTGATACATCTGCAACTGCAGATGCTTTCACCCTGAAAGATCCCTTCATACTTGGACGCATATGTACCCAGGACGAGCAATGATAAGTATCAGCGATCCAATTTCCTTCTGCATATTTTCTATTACGTACTTTTATCGAGAGAATGCTTGTTCTTCTCTCATGCATTATAACCTAGGCATTAGATGTAAAGAAGTATGTATTAACCCCTAAATAATAAGCATTTTAAGTCTGTCTAGTAATCACCAATATGCCATACAAATCAAAATGGCATTAAGAGATGTTTATACTTTTGTAAATAGACGCAAACATTGATATCAAAATGCATGTGGATATGTACATCAACACAAACTATAGATTCAATTTCAAGGCATCACTTTAATCATATCATTTACATGAAATATAATGAAAAGAATAGTACAAGAATACTTAGAGAATTTTACCAAAATAAATTTCATTACAATGAATAGGATTCTGATTTGACTCAATATATTGTATGAAACATAGGTATTATAGAGTAGTTGTTACAAGGATGGCAGCCACATGGCATGCAAATCTTAATAGGCACATTGGATTGACACCTAATATATTCTATGACTCAATACATTGTGCATTATATGAATGATATGATACAAGAGTTTCATGGATCATTGCCGATTGGCATGGAGATCCAAATGGACACACATGACCAATAAAGCAAAGGATTTTTGAACCATCAACTTCTAGCATATCCATATCATCCAGCACAAAGGAATCACTCACCACATCAAAACAGTCGATCGAGAATTATGTGCTTCACCTAAATCTTGTACAATACCTACATGTGCAAAAAAATACATGCATGAATCCATTTTAACAAAAATACATGCATGAATCCCTTTCAACAAAAAATATCTAGATAACTGCATGAATAGAACCAACACAAAATAGGGCCAATTTACCTATAAGCTGATTTGCTGAAGATAAGATTGAATCGTGCTGATCAAAACCCATTGCAAATGATGGACAAAAGAAAACATCAATCCCGTCAAACATAAAAGTCACTAATTAAAAGAATAAATTTTGGCACCACAAAATATGGAAGATTTACTTGTAAATTGAGCTACAGAATCTCTGCTCTACCTTGTGTTAAATGCTACAATAACAATTGATCCTTAAGTTAGAACTAGCATCAAATGCTATTGTAAAGATAGTAGAAAAGGGAAAATGCAGAGAGGAAGAAAGAGAGTGTGTGTGAGTACGCGGGGGGAGAGAGAAAGAAATGAGCACCTATCTAATCTTGCCCAAATTGATCTCTGCAAAAGACAATAGCAAAAGTTAGTATTTACATGAAGGTATACTGAAAAAATAGTAGAAAAGAGAAAACATAGAGAGAGAAAGAGAGAGGGAAAGAGAGATAAGCACTTATGCAATGTCACCAAAAATGATCTCTACAATAAAACAACAACAAGGGTTAGAACTAACATCATGCTGTATTGAAAATATATTAGCAAAAAAAAGAACTAAACACAGAGAGAGATTAACACCTTTGCCTCTTGCTCCAAATAAACTCTACAAGAAAACAACAATTAGAATCAATATCAAATTCTATTGAAAACACAACATAAAAGAGAAACAACACATAGAAAGAGAGAGAGGGAAAGAAAAGAGAGAGAGAGATGAGCACATGTGCCTCCTGCCCACAACAACATCTGCAATAAAACAACAATAACAATAAGAAACAACATCAAATCCTATTGAAAAAATAGCAAACAAGAGAAAATCCAAAGAGAGATGGGCATCTGTGTTTTGCCCAAAATCTAGAGCTGCATGGAGAAGAAAGTGTAGAGGTAAGTAGAACGCTCAAAACCCTAATTTTTCTCACCAGGGAGCTTTAATGGAGACAAAAAGTCACTAGTATAGAGAAGAGAGGGAAAGTGGTTTGTTGCTCAATTTTTGGGTTAAACTGATTTCATGAGAGGGAAAAAAACCAAAATTGAAAATTCTCCAAAAAAAGGGAGGAAATACAAGGTGAGAGAAACTCAAATTTTGTGTACTATTCATTCTCTCTTTTTTTAAATCCCCCACTATCCCTTTTTTAATAAAAACCCCAAGATTTGGAGAGAGAAGATTCATCCTCCATGGATGTTAACATCTAGCCTTCCTATTGGACAATCCAAAAGGCCAACATCTTAAACTATATTATTTTTAAGGGCCCATTTGTGAGTTCATTTTTTTCCTAATGGCATAATGGCTTCAAGAATTGACATCCGGTAAGGTTGCTTGGCTACGAGAGCAGCGCCTGGAATGAGTTGGATACAGTGAACCACCTCTCCTCTTGTTGATGGAAGCTCTGTTAGGTCTTTTGGAAAAACATCCACATAATCTTTTAGCCAAGATGGTTGCTCCTTGGTTTCTCTATCCCGCTTGGCTTTATTAAACTTAATTAGATAGATAGGTAATCCTTTCTTCAACCCTTTCACTATTTGGGAAGCTTTAGCTAGCTAAACCTTAGGTTTTCTTAATTTTCCCTCAGTGGTTACTTGTTCTCCTTTTAAGTTTTGAAAGGTAATTTGACCCTTTTCGCAATGGATATGGCCGTTATTTGGAATTAATCAATCCATACCTAGCATGCATTCATAAGCCCCGTGGTTTATAATCCAAAAACTATTTTTGAAAGAATTGCCACCCAAGCTAAATTCTACCTTGCAAGTTTATTACGTCGAAAAACCTTCTTTAACATTTACTAACTCCACAAGCAATGTAGATGTAGGAGTAGTGTTTATGCCTAGTGTCATGTGCCTACCTAACAATTCCCTAGTAGCATATTTTAGTGGTCCATCTGAGAACTATCCTAGATGGATTCATCTAGCACTCATGAGAATGCATGGGATCTATTGTTTAGGTTTCAAGGAACCTTAATGGAGTTCTGGCACAGCCGCCACACCTTTTTCCTTAGATAATTACTGATCAAGGTTTTAAGACTTGACCTTAGGTAATTCAATGCTCGACTCTACCTAATTTTTCCTAATTAACATTTCATTCAATCTCTTGAGAGAAGCTCCCACCTTACCGGGACCACCCATCTGTAGGATGGATCCGTCAGGGATCTTGCCCACCCCCTTCCCACAAATGGTTTTCTTTAGTTTTCTAATTACCTATTGCATTTAGTTATGACATATGAAAGCAACTTCATTAATTAATCCGTTATTGCAGGTTCCTTCGCGTAATTTTACGGCACAACACAAAGACACAGAAAAATAGTCTTTTGGTAAAATATATATATTTATTATTTTGCAAAGATATTTACAATGCTTTTTCCCTTCTACCTACGCAGAAGATAACAAACCCTCCAAGATTTCCATCCCTTCACTAGTACTGGGGACTCCAGGATTCCATCTTGATTTGCGTGAGGATCAGGCAGTTCCTAGGAGTGATCGAAAGATTTATGGCCAGAGCCCCCTGGCACTCTCGCCTCCTCCTACCTAACGGATTCCTCACCAAGGGACCTCTCACCATCAGGGTCGGTCTAAAGCTCATCGTGGCAGTATAAAACAATCCCCCTTGGAGCAGGGTTCCGCGTCTAGCCGTGGGGAAGACATAGCACAATCTTTCCTCTTATTATCTTGATTATATATTTACAATTAGATCTAGCTACTGCAAGCACAATCAATATATCATGTGCAACCATCAATGCATGCACAAATAAAAAAGAAACAGCAACAAGTGTTTTTAGCATAGGAAGCAATCCCCCCAAATTTAAAGTTTCTCTTTCAAGGTCCCACCTTACTCTTAGGGTTTCGCTCCCTACTTGCAACTCTTTTTTAGGATCCGTAATTTATTTCGCGATCTGAAGTCTGTTTTATCCATATGAAAATTTTGGTATTTCCACCCTAAAAGATAATGTGGACATTTATACCTATGGCAGGCAATTCATGCACAGTCCTGCCCTAACCTGCACTTAGCAGGATTTCAAATGCTTTTCCAAGTCTGTTTAGACTTTAGAATTTGTATTGACAAATTCTTATCAATGTCCAACAAGTCCTACAAACTTCTGATATTTATTTAATTTTTTGATATTGATAGTTTCAAGGTTGTCGAGTATTTCATAGTTGTTTTTACTTCAACATTCTCCATATTTTAGGTTAGGTTTTCTCGCTGATTCATACGTGGGGCAACTCATGATATTGACGCTCTCACTAATATAATCATTACTGGTAACATTGCGTGTGTTTTCAGTAAGGAAATATTTTTTATTTTATTTTACTCATATTTCATAGTTTAATCGACAATGTCTAACCATTTTTGAACTTTCAACGTTATCTAGAAAGATGAATTTTCATTTAGCTATGTCCTAAGTGTAATGCTTTTTTTTTTTTGAAAACTTTATTCTAAGCAATGCAAAAATCAAAATGTGTAATTTTTCTTTCATCCTTCATACATTGAATTATATTTCCATGCACCTAATTTATGCACATCTACTATATATTTTCATATGCAATTTACTATTGATTTAATGCATTGATTATTTCATGATATTATCTAAATTATTTTCTATAAATTATTATAAAAATCATATATGTCTGTTTATCATTAGAAAAATGAAACAGAGATAGTCACTTTCAAGGAAAATTTATAAAATATTCCCTTTCTTAGCATCGTCTACCTTTTTTTTGATATTATGATCACATGCATCATTAATGAAATAATAATAAATATCACGAAATAAATCATAATTAAGATATTTTCTTAATGACAAGCATATAATTCTTTTTTGAGTGAAAGAGTATTTTCACTAAATAGTTAATTATTACATTATTTAGGCTATTTTTCTAAGCGACAGCTTATATGCATTTTCTTTAAAATGTGTTTATAATCATTTAAAGCCAAATATAGTAATAAGCTTATAAAACATTATTTTTTTCCAAACCAACGAGATGTTACCTCTCTCAGGTTTGCTGTAACGGGGGTTTTTCCAATTCCCACCGCGTCATTTTCTCCATCGACCGCGTTCTTTGCTTTCCTTGCTTCAAATGGGATTTTTGAATTTCTACGACCTTGTGGAGTCATGGATGTCATGCGAAATTGACGTGGTAGTTCAAGGAGAGTTAGTGGTCGTCCAAAAAAAATTTGCCAGCGTTTTACTTAGCGATTTTGGCTGTATGGGAGGAAGGCGTAATGGGGGGTAGAGAAAATAGAAACGAGGTAGAAGAGGGGTATTTTCCTTCTTCAAGGATCAAGCTACAATGGAAAAGAGAAGTGGAGAAAATTTTCCATCATCAAGAGGTCTTCCTTCTCGCTTTCTTTGTGAATGAGAGGGGGTACATTTATAGCCATGAGGGGAAGCATGTAGTCGACTCATTTTTTTGGCTACTTGTCAAGAGCTAAGTAAGCTTTTATAAAAAATGTATTTTGATTGCCAACCTATTGGATGGTGGCATGGGGATGATTTTAAAATGCTTTCTCTCTCTCAAGGCATCAAAAAGTTATGACTTTTTTCCTATTTTTTCACAAATATCTTTTTTTCTTCAAAATGATTTCATCTAGTTGTTTTTGGCCAAGTTACCTCATGACTTATCTAGTTTATAAAGTCATGCCATACTCTTTGATACTTAACTTACTCAATATCATGCTAGTTCTTGCGCGTTCTTTGTCTATCGATTAAGGTTTTTGTGATTTGTCTTGTAGTTATGAAATCAATATGATCTTTGATGCAGTAAATAGAATCGGGAATGCTAAATCAAATATAATGCAGGAAAAATTATGATCAAGCGGTCGTAATATTATTTACGAGGTATCTTTGCTTTTTTTGGCTGGGAACGTTGAGGCGTCTTCTCGTGTCAGATTGCAGAATTGATTTAATGTGAGACTCGATATCAAGAAAATTACATGCAGTCACTTATGTGATAGCTCGACGAGTAATTTTTAAAATGCCTCAAGCCCAAATTCTTTCTTAATGTGAAGCATTGTGGCAAGAATATTACATCCTCTCCTTAGAGGAATTGAGATGTCCTCATCTCAAAAAGAACTGGGGAAACTATTTTTCTAGAGTTATCTCTTCTATCTAGGTAGCATCCTCCTCAGGATAGTCTTTGCACTGGATAAGATACTCTCTAATGGTTTTGTTTCTCAGAGGTTTCTCTTTTACTTCTAGAATCTTATCACGCTGGAGCTCAAGGGCTCCTTGACGAGGCATTACAATTTCCTGTCATCAAGAATATGATCTTGATTGGCCACATAAGCTTTCAAAAGACTAATGCCAAATACATTGTGGACTTTCACATGATCAGGAAGTTACAGTTTGTAGACATTAGCTCCTAGGCATTTGAGAACCTTGTATGGTCCACAATACCTTCAACTCAACTTTTTGAACTTTCCCAATGACAGAGAACTCTTCTTTGGGCATACACGGATGAAAACCATGCTTCAATCCATCGACGTTGCCTCGTGTTGAGGTCTGGTTGAGTAAAGATCCATTTGAGCCTTTTGTGGTCAGTGACCAAAATAAACTTGCTTCCAAGCATATAGTGTCGCCACAATTTGAGAGCATGGATCACAACTAACGGCTCGAGATCATGTGTGGCATAATTCCTCTCATGGATTTTCAGTTTCCTTGAGGAATAGGCTATTGGATGACTTGCCAGATAAGCACACAACCTAGGGCAAGAGAACTTGCGTCTGTTATGACCTCAAACTCTTGACTTAGGTCAGGTAGCTTTAAAATGGATGTTGTTACCAAACTTTTCTTGAGATGCTCACCCCTTGCAGCCTATCAAGTAGCTCAACTATTCTTAGGATTGAATACTTATTATTGATTGTTACCTAGTTTAGACTTGGTAATCAATGCAAAGGCAGAGAGTTTCATCCTTTTTCTTTTGAAACAATACTGGGGCTCCCCATGGTGAATTATTGGGTCTAATGTATCCTTGATCCAATAACTGCTTGAGTTTCTCTTTCAGCTCAATTGCTTCAAGGATAGACATTTTATACAGACTCTTAGCGATTGGAGTGGCTCCTGGTTCAAGGCTAATCTCATGATCGACTTCTCTTCGAAGTGGCAATTCAGTCAGCTCTTCTAGGAAGATGTCATCATATTCCTTTAGCCAATATGGCTCTCCCTTGTCTTGTTTATTTTGCTCAGCCTTATTTAATTTTATGAGATACATAGGTAATATGGCTCTCCCTTTAGCCAATATGGCTCTCCCTTGTCTTGTTTATTTTTCTCAGCCTTATTTAATTTTATGAGATATATAGGTAATCCTTTTCTTAACCCTTTTATTATGCAAGATGATTTGGCCAGTTGAACCTTGGGTTTTCCTGCCTCACCTTGGTCATCACTTTTTTCCCCTTTAGGTTTTGGAAAGTCACCTAGCCTTTTCTGCATTGAATATGTGTGTCATTGGGGATTAGCCACTCCATACCCAATAGACATTCATAGGCCCCTAAATTCATGATTCTAAATCCCATTTCAGAGAGATTGCTTCCCACACTAAATGTCACTTTGCAAGTTTATTGAGTAGACATGATTTCTTTTCCATTGGCAAGTTCCACAAGCAACCTAGATGTAGGTATTGTGTCTATACCTAATTTCTTGGCATACTTTGGTGACATGAACGAGTGTGTGTTTCCACAGTCAATCAGAATTTTAAAGGACTTACCTTGATATTCTGCTAGTGTTTAAATCATCGAAAATTGGTGATTTGGGCCTTTCTTATGGAGGGTGGCATGAACTGATGCCCTCTCCATATCGGCTTCCATAGTTGGGTTTTCCTCTTCTTCAAGCTCTTTAAGAATTACATTAGATGCTTTTCCTTTTGCAATTGAAGCTTGGTTCTGACCTCTGTAATGTCCTTAGAGAGGAATTTGGCCAAGCTTTAGGCACTATCTTTTAAAGTGGCTTGGCTCATTACAGTGAAAACACCTAGGTACTCATGGATTACTTCCCGTAGGTATGAATGTCTCGATTGCATTTATTTTGGCCCTCTTTCCTTGACCAGGCAGACGCTGACCTTCTAGAGCCTATTATTCCTTGGCTTTGAATGAATCTCCTGAACAAGAGGTGCTATGCGAATCAAAGCATCTTGCAGATTAGTTGGACATATAGATTCAAGGCATGTGTTCAGAGGAGCATTCAATCCATGATAAAACTTAGACACCTGTTGAGCAATAGTCATGGAAGGCGCATATTTAAGCAATGAGATAAACTTTGAGTAATATGCCTCCAGTATGTTCATTCCTAGTTGTCTTAAGTTAAAGAACTCATTCATTTTTAGTGTGCGGTAGGCTGGTGGGGCTGGTGACAAATATCAACCATGCACAGCTTCTTTCAGCTTTTCCCAAGTAATAGCTATCTCAGCAAGTCCTTGGTCTTTACACCACTTTTTCCACCAAAAGCGTGCCTCATTGGTCAATTTTAACTTGGTGATCACAGTCTGATTAGTAGGGGTAGTTCTCACGGTAGTAAAGTAGTCCTCCATTGTCTCAATTCAAATCGCTACCTTGGCTTCAATGTCTTTGCCCTTGCCATCAAATTCCGGTGGCTTAACCTACTTAAGGAGATACTTCTTCTCCTGAATTTTAGTTGGACTAGCTATAGCTGTATTACCCTGGGTTATCATAAGTTTCACAAATTAGTTTAGTGCTTAAACTTTTCAACTTCATTTTCACATTAACATATCTTACTAGTTTTGTAAAGAATGATGGACGAAAGAGTACAATATTTTTACAAAATCTAGCTGCTATTATATTTTATTATCAGTAGCCATAAGCTATGATTTTTACAAGTAAGGGATATTTACAAATGGCATATGTTTACAAGTAGAGATACATCAATATCGATAGGATAGGCTGGATGCTATGTACAATTTCCAAAACAGGATATCAATATATCTTTCTTTTTCAGGAATGGATATTAGTTACATTGATGTAGAAAAAAGTAGGCCAATTACTATCTATGTCCAGAAACCTATATTGTGGAAATGGCAGATCTAAAAAACCATGGATATGGTAATCTCGATACTTGCGACATCCTTAGATTATAATCCTATCGGCTAGGATTACCTTCAGTACCTTGTCATAGACATAACGGTCTAGATGTATTTGTCAACCACTAGTAATCATAAGTGGATTCCTTTTGGACAGACAAAAGATAAAGGCCTCAATTACTTTTAAATTTTCCATCCATTCAAGGCATCTTAGATTAGTTTGCATGTTGAAGAATCGATTGGTCTCGATGTAACAATAACACTCATCCATCTTCTTTCACGATTCACAGGGGATGGATCATATAGGTGATCGAGTATCCTCATCATTTCTCTTCTCCACTCATCATCCATGGAGTTTAGCGCAGATGTGTACATTGCTCGAAAAACAAGGAAATGGTTCCAGACTTTATTATTCTGCCAAAGTATATCCCTTAACAATTAGCAAGCTAATTATTACTTAGAATAGTTGGTTTTAAAAACCATATATATATTTAATTTCAATTAGACTCTGATACCACGTGTCACATGCCTACCTAACAATTCCATGGCAGCATGTTTTAGTGGTTCATCAGGGAACTATCCTAGACGGCTTCGCCTAGCACTTGCGAGAATGCATGGGGTCTATTGTTTAGGTTTTCCAGAGTCCACCCCATAACGGAAGGTACCGGCCATCCCCATGAGGATCAACCTGCAAGCTTTGGGTCCTAAATTGAAAACCGAGGTCTCGATGCATCAACTAGCTCCACCGAAGGTGTCCCACAAGGGCTTCTCATCTAACTTGAGCAATCGTAGTTACCCTTAGTTCATGGAGTGCAACACTTTTTTCCAACAACTGATTAAGATTCAAGGAACCTTCTCAGAGTTCTAGCACAGCCGCCGCACCTTTTCCCTAAGATAATTACTGATCAAGGTTTTAAGACTTGACCTTAGGTAAGTCAATGATTGGCTCTACCTAATTGTTCCTAATTAATGTTTCATTTAATCTCTTAAGAGAATCTCCCACCTTACTAGGACCACCCATCCGTAGGATGGATCCATCAGGGATCTCGCCCACCCGCTTTCCACAAATGGTTTTCTTTAATTTTCTAATTATCTATTGCATTAAGTTATGACATATGAAAGCAACTTCATTAATAAATCCGTTATCACAGGTTCCTTCATGTAATTTTATGGCACAATATATAAAAATAGAGAAAAATAGTCTTTTGGAAAAATATATATATTTATTATTTCACAAAGTTAATTACAATGCTTTTTCACTTCTGTCTATGTAGAAGATAACAAACCCTCCAAGATTTCAGTCCCTTCACTAGTACTGGGGACTCTAAGATCCCATCCTGATTCGCGTGAGGGTCAGGTAATTCCTAGGAGCGATTGAGAGATTTACGGCTAGAGTCCCCCTGGCACTCTCGCCTCCTCCTGCCTAACAAATTCCTCACCGAGTCACCTCTCACTATCAGGGCCGGTCCAAAGCTCATCACGGCAGTACAAAACAATCCCCCTTGGAGCAGGATTCCACGTCTAGTCGTGGGGGAGGCATAGCGCGATCTTTCCTCTTATTATCCTAATTATATATTTACAATTAGATGTAACTAATCCAAGCACAATCAATATTTCCTGTGGAACCATCTATACATGCACAAATTTTAAAAAAACAGCAGTAAGTGTTTTTAGCATAGGAAGCAGCCCCAACCAAATTTAACATTTCTCTTTTAAGGTCCCACCTTACTCTTAGGGTTTCACTTCCTACTTGTAACTCTTTTTCGCAATCCACAGTTTATTTTGCGAATCTGAAGTCTATTTTATCCATATGAAAAAAAAAAAAATTCGCTCTATAAGATTATATGGACATTTATACCTATGGCAAGCAATTCATGCACAATCCTGCCCTAACCCGCACTTAGCAGGATTTCAAATGCTTTTCCAAGTCTGTTTAGACTTTAGAATTTGTATTGACAAATTCTTATCAATGTCCAATTAGTCCTACCAGACTTTTGATATTTATTTAATTTTTTGATACTGATAGTTTCAGGATTGTGGAGTATTTTATAGTTGTTTTTTCTTGAACATTCTTGATATTTTAGGTTAGGTTTTCTTGTTGATTCATACGTGAGTCAACTCATGATATTGATGCTCTTGCTAATATAATCATTAATATTAACATTACGTGTGTTTTCAATAAGAAAATAATTTTTATTTTATTTTACTCATATTTCATGGTTTAATCGACGATGTCCGACCATTTTCAAACTTTCAACGTTATCTAGAAAGATGAATTTTCATTTAGCTATGTCCTAAGTGTAATGCTAATTGTTTTTCTGAAAACTTTATTCTAAGCAATGTAAAAATCAAAATGTGCAATTTTCCTTTCATCTTTCATAAATCAAATTATATTTCCACATACCTAATTTATGCACATCTAGTATATATTTTTCTATGTAATTTTTTGTTGATTTAATACAATGATTATTTCATGATATTATATAAATGGTTTTCTATAAATTATTAGAAAACTCATATGTGTTTGTTTACCATTAGAAAAATGAAATAGAGATAGTCACTTTCAACAAAAATTTATAAAATATTCCCTTTCTTAGCTCTGTCTACTTATTTTCTGATATTATGATCACATGCATCATTAATGAAATAACAATAAATATCACGAAATAAACCATAATTAAGATATTTTCTTAATGATAGGCATATAATCCTTTTCTGAGCGAAAGAGTATTTTCACTCAATAGTTAATTATTATATTACTCATGCTATTTTTCTAAGCGACAGTTCATATGTATTTTTTTACAATGTGTTTATAATCATTTAAAGCCGAATATAGCGATAAGCCTATAAAATATATATTTTTTCTAAACCAACGAGATGTTGCCTCTCTCAGGCATGGGGATGATTTTAAAATGCTTTCTCTCCCTCCATGCATAAAAAATTCATGATTTTTTCCCTATTTTTTTAAAAACTTCATTTTTAATCAAATATAATGCGGGAAAAATTATGATCAAGCGGTTGTAATATTATTTACGAGGCATCTTCGCTTTTTGTTGGTTGGGAACATTGAGGTGTCTTCTCGTGTCGAATTGCAAAATTGATATAATGCGAGACTCGATATCAGGAAAATTACATGCAGTTACTTATGTGATAGCTCAACAAGTAATTTTTAAAATGCCTCAAGCCCGAATTCATTTCTCGATATGAAGCGATGTGGCGGAAATATTACACCTAGCTTTTTGCCACATCTTGGTGATATAAAAGAGTGGGTACTTCCAGAGTTAATGAGAATTCGAAAGAGTTTACCTTGATAATTTGCTGGTGTTTGGATCACCGAGAATTGGCTATTTGGACCCTTATTATTGAGAGTGGCATATAATCTTGCTCTTTCCATATCAGTTTCCATCATAGGATCTTTATCATTAATGATCTCTTGTGGGTTTACTCTAGCAACTTTGCCCCTAGTAGCTTCGTTCTGCCCATGAAATTGACCTTGGTGATTGTTTGGGCTTTGAGCATTGTCTCTTGAAATGTCCTGGTTCCTTGCAATAAATGCACCTTGGATTCTCATTCTCTTTTCCTCTAGGTATAAAGTTTCCCACTACGTTTGATTTGGATCTCTTTGTCCTATTTGGTTGATACTGTCCTTGGGCTCTTTTTGCATATCCTTGGAAGTTGCCCTTATTCTGATTTCTGTTCCAAACTTTAGTATTTCTTGGCCTCTATTCCAGCTCCTGAACTATTGGGGCTACTCAAATCAATGCATCCTGTAAATCTGATTGTCTCATTGACTCACGATGCATATTGAGGGGTGAATTTAGACCATTGCAATATTTGGATACTTTCTGTGAAATATCCATGATAGGTGCATATTTTAGAAGTATTACGAATTTGGAATAGTAAGCTTCTAGGCTTAGACGTAACGGCTTTAAGTTGAAAATTTCATTCATCTTTTGGGCTTGATACATGGGTGGAAGGTATCTCCCACGCACAGCATCCTTAAGCTTGTCCCAGGTGATAGCGGTTTTGGACATTCCTTGTTCCTTGCACCACTATTTCCACCAAATACAGGCATCTCCTGTTAGTTTCAATTTCATGATCATTGCTTGATTTGATAGTGCAGTCCCTGCAGCAATGAAACAATCTTTCACAAATTATGTCCATGTTTCTGCCTCAGTTGGAGTATCCTTTCCTTTATCATCGAATTCTAGTGGCTTGTATTGCTTGGGAAGAAATTTCTTCTTTTGAGATTCTAAGATATGGAGGTTCGAGGTAACATCTTGGGAATTTAAAACATTCTCATGATTTTTTTTTAATAATAATATTCAAGAAAGATGTTAACTTTTTTAATTGATCTCGTTAATTTTGGAAGAAAAGTATGCACTATTTAGTCTCCTTGATAATGATCAAGGTTTATACATTAAAATAGAGTTTTAATTTCAATCAGAAATTACTTCTATCTTTCGACTTACCCGTGGGTCCATAATCAACCTTCGGAAAGGATTTAAGTATGCTATGAAAATGAACCAAGACTTCCTCTTCTTTAAAATAGACTTCGATAAAGCCTATCATAGTCTGAACCGGTGGGTCTCAGGTAGCTTAGTAGATCCTATCAGCTGGAGTTGTGGCGTGTATATCCATATTTTGGTATTTAGTGGGAAAGTCTAGATATCCTTCTTTGCAGAAGTTATGACAAGGGTTACTCCCTAGAATAGCAATTCTATCAATTGGGATGAACTTAGTTGGTTCTTTACATACGTAATGATTTTGGCAATCTAGTCGGTTATTAATATGAAGAATGGGATCCTGTTTAGGATCATCAAGGAGAGATAATTTAACAAGATTTGAGTTTTCCATCCATTGGATTTGAGCTTGATATAGTCAGGGCGATCAACCTCAATGTATCAATCTGTCCCATATAGCCATTTTAGATAGAAGAGATAAGGACCGTACATTCACTATAAGATAGTTATAGCATTATTTTGCCATTTGTAATCCAATGAATGCATAACATATATATACATGGCTTGAAATGCAAGGAATTTGTTCCGACTTCGTTACCTTGAAATAATTTGCTATAAGTTAGCCCTATTTCACTAGGGTTTAACCAATTCAAACTTGATTTAAAAATTTTAAATTTTTTCAACAACACTGATAATATTGTTTCATTATTTTTGGTTGCTAAGATGACAACCAGTTGTGATTACAATAGATGGACAAAAATAATTTCTTATGTCAATAGAAAGGGAATACATTATTTGACTAGCTCATAGGCTTATATTATTCTTGTAAGATGATTTTGTACTACAACCTAGGCATGGCATTGTGATACATCCATTACATAGTAATTAGGATTTGGGAATGGATATCCAAAAATCTATATTTTAGGAAAAGATCAGGTAATCCATCTTTTTTGTAATTGCGGCAACTAGAGCAACCTACAACCATCACTCAATCAACTGGTATAACCTTTATGACCTCCTCATAGATGTCTCGATTTAATTTCACTTGTTGCCCTCTGGTGAACATGTTCGAGTTTACTCTGGCCTCATAGTATATATAAATCTTGGTAACCTTAAGGGTTTCCATCCATCTTAGCCTCTTTAAATTGTTGTGGAGGTAAATGAGATAGTTTGTGTCAATGTAACAGTTCCCTCCGCTTAACATACATCGTCTTTTATAATACAAGGGCGAATGATTGTATATCTGATCTAATATTTGCATCATCTAGTTTCTCCAGTTGAAACTAGATAGTGCATGACTGACATAAACATTAATTGGAAAATCAAGAATCATTCCCAAGGTTTCTGCCACTAATAGAAATCAAGAACATATATTAACAAGAGAATAATTCACAACTTAAGGAAAAGATATCTTATGCTATAGTTACAAATCTTTACTAGTTTTTATACTTGCATCATATCCTATATTAATGTAGGATTTGATACCAACTGTGACGTGCCCACCTGAGCCGCTTCCTTGCTAGCACGTTCTGGTGCACAGATCGGATGCCGTATGCACGCGTAGTGAGCATCAGAAGGTCCCCAAGAACAAAAGAACTCTACTTTTGCACAAAAAAAAGGAAGAAAGCTTGCACGACATGAAACAAGAGACTAATTGGGTGCAATCTCCCCCCATGCCTTGTGTGAGTCCTCCCACAAAGCATGTATTTTATATATTATTCATCTTCAAGCTCAAAAAATAGCCCAATTTACAATTAGCACGCTTTAGCTTTTGTGTTTGCTTTTGTGCCACTAAAGAATTAAAGCTATTGGGCGCCCAAGGAGTCAGGCGGTACCCAAATACAATGTCCAATACAAATATTTAAAATGTGTGCTCATACGCATACAAAAGTAATAAATAAATATCAAGCGCTTTAATAAATAAGCGCGTCAAAATATGGACGCCATGCCTAAGATACGCGCCCATCAAAAATTAATGATAATTTGAATACATGCTATCCTCCAATGCTTCCCAATGCCACCGCTGCTTGCTCTACACATCAACTGAAGCATTCACAATTGTTAGAAAAATAATACAATTAAACCGACAAAAGTGAATACCTAGCAGTCTTCAGCTACAAAAATAAATTGGTTAGAACTCAATCCTAACCTTAATTTATTACGAGTGCGCACTCTAAACTCATAAACGTTTATTAATTTAAATATGTATTTTGTGAAATCACCTGCTATGGAATCACCCACTTACACATTAAATTAACAAAACGCCCGAAAAGGATAGGCAAAGAATTCACCTTGTGTATGAGCCCCGGCAATAAAATTTTACAGTATCCACCGCAAAACCTTACAGAATCCACCGTGGAATATGCCTCCTGGCATCATACCCCCGGGGTGGGATAGCAATTGTCCTCAATTGCTATTAGCTCAATGTGGAGCTAACAGTGTGGAAAAAGCACTTAGGTCTCTAGCGTACATCCATTGGGCATCTTCAACAGGATGATTTTTAAACTTAACCAAATATTTAGAATATCTACGGCTAGTTCTAGTAGTCATGAAATCAGTATCTCTAATAGTTTCAGGCTCAAGAATTTCAATTTCTTCGTCTAACAAAGGAGGGTTTTCATAGACAGGGTGTACAGGTAGTTGTCCTCTAAAAGGTCGTAATAAACTGATATGGAAGGTGTTGTGGATTTTCCAATGTTGTGGTAATTCTAGTTTAAATGCATTGTCGTTGATTTTGTGTATGATCTTCAATGGTCCATAAAATCTAGGTGCTAATTTGACAACTGGGTGTTTATCTACACTTTGTAATCTTCATTTTTCAATTCGTAACCAAACATAATCATCAACTTTAAAACTCATAGCTTTTCTTTTCTTGTTTACTTGTTTTGTATATGATTGCTGGGCTTTGGCAATCATATCTTTAACTTCATCAAAAATAGTAGCATGTATGTTAGCAATATCATCAGCAGTTTGAATTTTGTTTGATAATGATGTAACAGGTGTAGGTAATCGATATCCATAAATAATTTCAAATGGTACTTTCTTTGTAGCTATATGTGGTGTATTATTATATGCAAACTGAAGTAAATGTAGATATGTATCCCATGTGTGTGGTTTTGAAATTGTGTAGGTACGCAAAAGATCTAAAATGGTACTGTTAGTAGCTTCTGTTTGACCATTTGTTTCAGGATGAAATGCAGATGAAAAATCAATCTTTGTTCCTAGGTTAGCAAAGAAAGTAATTCAAAAATTATTACAGAATCTAGAATCATGATCAGAAATAATGACTTTTGGTAAACCATGGTTAGTGAAAACAGTTTTCAAAAACAATTGAGCAGCTTGAGATGCAGTTAAGGTTTTCTTGCATAGAATAAAATATGCTTATTTGCTAAACCTATCTACAATAGTCCAAATCATATCATGATTAGTTTTAGTGTTAGGTAGACCAGTGAGAAAATCCATTGAAATCTGTTCCCATGGTCGTGATGGATGGATAATGGCATTAGTAAACCATATTGTTTACCATGGTGTCTTTTTACTCGTTGACAAATTAGGCATTCAGATACAAAATTAGATACATCAATGTCCATGTGTGGCCAATAAAAATCTTCAATCAATGTACGCAAAGTAGATATAATTCCTCTATGACCTTGATATGGGGGACAATGAATTTCATGCAAAACAAATGATCGAAATAGAACAGTCACACATAATCAATGTACGCAAAGTAGGCATAATTCCTCTATGACCTTGATATGGGAGACAATGAATTTCATGCAAAACAAATGATCGAAATGGAACAGTCACACAATCTTTTTTCATAAAACATAAATCCATTAGTGTAAGACAATGAATCAATAGGAATCCAATTATTTGCAACTAGTTTATTCCAATCAGCTTGAAAAGTAGGATCTTGGTGATAAGTATCTTTCATAGGGTTAAGGGAATCAAATGATATCACAGAAATATTTTGAATTATCGGTCTTCTACTCAAAGCATTAGCAACAACATTCTCTTTTCCAAGTTGATATTATATAAGGGGATGAAAACTTCGAATAAAAGCAGCCCATTTAATGTACCGGTCAGATATTTGTGGTTGACTAAGGAGATGTCTAATGCTTTGTTGGTCAGTTTTGATCATGAATTCAGATCCCATTAAATAATGTCTCCATTGACGTAAGGCTTGTACTGCGGCTAGCAATTTCTTGTCATAGGTAGAATATTTAAGTTCAGTTGGTTTGAGTTTACAGCTAGAGTAAGCTATGGGATGAGAATCTTGCATAAGGACTGCTCCTATTCCAGATCCACTAGCGTCAGTATAACTACTAAGAAGAATGGTCTATTGAAGTCAGGTAATTGTAATACAAGAGCATGAGTTAAAGCATGTTTCAGCAAATCAAAGGACTTTTGTTGATTGTCAGACCAATTATACACGATACCCTTCTTTAAGAGTTTTGTCAAAGAAGGTAATGCAAGTAATGAGAAATTCCTCACAAATTTTCTGTAAAAGCTAGCAAGACCTAGGAAAGAACATAATTCATGCACATTTTTGGGTATCGGCCAATTTAAAATTGCTTCTATTTTTTTAGGGTCGACTTTAATACCTTCTGATGAAATAAAATGTCCTAAATATCAATTTCTGTTTGGAAGAATTCACTCTTTTCTAGATTAGCATATAATTGATTGTCTTTTAATAACTTAAAAACTAAAGACAAATGTTCATAATGCTCATTCTCATTTTTACTGAAAACTAATATGTCATCAAAGAAGACAATGACACAATGCTGATGTTTCAAAAATATGCGATTCATCATACGACTGAATGTGGCTGGTGCATTAGTTAAACTGAAAGGCATAATTAGAAATTCATAGTGTCCAAATTGTGTTCTAAATGCAGTTTTGAATATATCAGATTTGTCCAATCTTACTTGATGATATCCAGATTTAAGATCTATCTTACTGAATATGGCAAATCCTTGTAGCTTGTCCATAAGATCATCTACCCTAGGAATCGGGTATCTATTCTTAATAGTAATTTTATTTAGGGCATGATAATCAATGCACATGCGATAGGTATTATTTTTCTTCTTCACTAATGAGACAGGTGCACCAAAAGGAGAACTACTAGGTCTAATTAATCCTTTGTTAAGCAATTCGTCTATTTGGTTTTGAATTTCTTTCTGTTCAATTTGGTTATGTCTATATGGTGCTTTACATGGTGGTTGTGATCCAGGAATTAAATCTATCTTATGATCTTCAGGACGTACAAGTGGTAATCCAGGTGGTAAAGCAAAAAATTCTTGAAATTGGGAAAGAAATTGTGCATGCCTAGGATGCAGCTGGTTTTCTTTAGCTTGAATTTCATTCACCCATATTAAATAGGATTTGCTACTTTACGTAATGCACGTTTAGCCTGAGTATGAGTAAGCAATTGAAAAATATTGAAAGTGTGCATTCCATGCAGTGTGATTTGTTTTCCTTGAAAATAAATTTTAATTAAATACGTAGAATAATCTATATCAAGATTGTATTGATGACGCCAAGGCATTCTTAAGATAATGTCACTAGACTGCAAAGGTACAACTAAGAAATTTCTTCGTTCAGTATAATCACTAATATTAATTTGTAAATTATGCACCTCTTGTGTTCCATTATATCTCGTACCTAGGAATGCAACCTTGATGTGATAATGTGTAGAAATAGTATGTAAATTCAATTCTTTGACCAATTTTGCAGAAATAAAGTCGTGTGTGCTCCCATCGTCATGTAAAATAGACTTTTCTTTACCATGCACAAAACATTTCATTGTTAATAAGGAATGGGGAGTTGGCATACCTGGCAAAGTATCAGAAGTAGTACCAATGTCGTCATCTTCTTCCGTAAAATCCGGCATCTCTTTACATTCTTCATCTTCTATTGCTCCCAGATAATTGATATGAACAGATGGCTTTTTGGATTGACAATTGGTTGCTAGATGTACAGGTTGATGACATTTGTAACAAACTATAGGTTTTGCTTTGGATACATTATTGGTAATGGCAGGAAGTTTAGGAATGTTGGGATTTGACTGAAGAGATGGCATAGGGTTTGGATTTGTGTTTGATGGCAAGGCAAGTGGTCGTGTCCAAGATTTACGGAATGAAGATGGAAGAAAACGACTTTGATTGAATCTTTAAATATTTGAATTGAATCGTTTGGAACCAAAATTACCATTACTTGGAAATTGTTGTGGTCGCTTATCTTGTCCCCGAATTTTATCTTCAGCGTCATGGGCCAAGGAAATTGCACCTTCAAGGGTTGTTGGCTTGAACATATTGACCTCCGCAAACAAATGTCCAAGTAGGTCAGACATAAACTTGCGTTTATGAGTTGCTTCAGGTACATCTTCGAGCATTCGTAGTTGCAATAAAGCATTCCAGAAATGCTCAGTATATTGTGAAATACGTTCGCGATCCCTTTATTGTAGAAAATCCCATTGTTTGATTGCTTTTTCGTAGAATTGAGGTGAAAGAAAATTCTGCAAAAATTTCTTTTGGAAAGTCTCCCAGGTAGTGGGACAATCGACGCTTTTGCGGACCACAGTCCACCATAAGGATACTCGGTCAACTAAATGGTTAGTGACACATTTAATTTTGTCTTTCTCAGCATATGATACTTCATGGAAATAATCATCAAATTGACTGATAAAAGCAAGTACAGTCTTTCCATCGCGTGATCCATTGAAAGAACAAAATTTGAAGTTTCTTTTACTTATCTTTGTTTCTTTCCAAATAGATTGAGCTTCAAGTGTTGCATCGATGGTACATCATATAAGATCTTCAGGTTGTGATCCATCTTGGTCGGTGGTAGATCGTTGCAGATTGGCCAATTGAGCTTGCAAAGTTTGTCGTGCTCTTTGTTCTTCTTGAAGCTGCATCATAATCAAATCCAATTTTTGCTCCATTGTTGGTTCGTGTAGATCACCTTCAGCCATAAAATCTTCCATGGTTTGATCAGTCATCCTGAAAAATTCCAAAAGACCTCACACACTCGAAACCTTGTTAACAGGATGAGCGTAGCTCAAAGGCGGGTTTACAAGGCTTATATTTTTTTTTTTAGTTTGGCTTTTGTAGTATTTCTCCTTTACGATTGCGAAATTCGATGTCACAATCGTCTTCCAAGAAAATAATTTTGCGTATAGACTACGTGTTGCCGATTGTTCGTTGTAATCTGCTTCTGTCAGTTCACATGTGTGAACAGGGGCTTCCAGAGGATAGTAAACAGATTCGTGTGCTGCTGAATATGAACTGCCTCTATAGTAATTGTTGAAGATTGAAGTCTATGATCTTTAGGACCTTAGTGACTAAGAGTTTTAGTCATTCTGACTAATCGTGGATTTATAGGACTTGAGTATATTGTCGCCCGTTTCAGCGAACAGCAGTACATGCTGCCGCCGCTGACGGGTTAAAACAAGTTTTGAAGCTTTTTAATAAGCTTCTCTTGAAGCTTTACAAGCTTATCTTTAAAGCTTTAAGAGCTATGGTGAAAATTTCTTATCTGTTGAGAAGAAACCAACGACTTCATGAAGGATCTTCCCGTGTGGTCCTCTGCCTGAGGCAGAGGCCGGTCCCTCGCGATCTGAGTGTACAGCAGGGGGTTCTTGACTGCCAGGAACACGCTGGTATCGACCATTTACCACGAGACTGACTGTAGAGCTCAATCGTTCTAGGACCTCCGCCTTCGCGCGAGATGGTAAGCAATTGGAAGCTCTCGATCTCAGCTTCGCTCTGATACCACTGGTGCACAGATCGGACGTCGTATATGCGCGTAGTGAGCGTCAGAAGGTCCCCAAGAATAAAGGAACTCTAATTTTGCACAAAAAACAAGGAAGAAAGCTTGCACGACATGAAGCAAGAGACTAATTGGGTGTAATCTCCCCCCATGCCTTGTGTGAGCGCTCCACAAAGCATGTATTTTATATATTATTCATCTTCAAGCTCAAAAAATAGCCCAATTTACAATTAGCACGCTTTAGCTTTTGTGTTTGCTTTTGTGCCACTAAAGAATTAAAGCTATTGGGCGCCCAAGGAGTCAGGCGGTTATCAAATACAATGTCCAATACAAATATTTAAATCGTGCGTCCATACGCATACAAAAGTAATAAATAAATATCAAGCGCTTTAATAAATAAGCGCGTCAAAATATGGATGCCATGCCTAAGATACGCGCACATCAAAAATTGATGATAATTTGAATACACGCTATCCTCCAATGCTTTCCAATGCCATCGCTACTTGCTTACAAAAGTGAATACCTAGCAGTCTTCAACTACAAAAATAAATTGGTTAGAACTCAATCCTAACCTTAATTTATTATGAGTGCGCACTCTAAACTCATAAACTTTTATTAATTTAAATATGTATTTTGCGGAATCACCCGCTATGGAATCACCCACTTACACATTAAATTAACAAAACACCCGAAAAGGATAGACGTCCCCATCGACTTTTCACACAAAGAATCCACCTTGTGTATGAGCCCCGACAATAAAATTTTACGGAATCCAGCACAACTTACGGAATCCACCGTGGAATATGTCTCCTGGCATCACGTTCTTAGTAGCCCATCAAGAGATATCCTAAACAATGACGTCCAAGATTCCATGGAATACCTTAGAGTTTGCTATCTAGGCTTGCTTGAGTCTACCTCATAGTGGAAGTTTCAGTCATTCTCACGAGGATTGACCTACGTTTTAGGTTTCTATTATATTGGTCAAGTTACCTAACGGTCAATTAGTATCAGTAATTTGAGTTCCCACTTCTTACAAGATTACTCAAACTGAAGTAGACTTGCATTGCACTTTGTTCAAAGAGAATGGGAGACGAAGGGGAGTGAGGCACATCGACCATTCTTCCCATGAGGCAAAATCCCATTCTGGCCACCTAAAACGATGCAAGTTGGGTTTCCTAATATCTAGTAGTCATTTGTTTATCTATTTATAAACCTAAATTTTTCCTTTTGAGAAAAGCTCTTGGCTTACCGAGACCACCCAACCATAGTCTAGATAGTCAAGGATCCATCCACCTGCTTCCCTTGATAGAGTATTTTTAATTACCTAATTACCTGCCACTTTAGGTTTGACATATAAAAATAACTTCTTTTATTATTTCCTAACACAAATTCGTTACATGTATTTATTTCACAACACAAAAACAATGTAAAGCAATTCTTTCTCAATAGTCCCTTTAAGAAAAATATCTTTTTACAATGTTTCGTGTCCTGGCTAGACATAATATCAACCGCCCGAATGTATTATTCTCACCAAGTTCAATTCCTAGACTAGTATTGGAACTTCGAGTACTATCTGGGTTCAAAGGGTAATTGACAAGTCATAAGAGTCTAAAGAGTTTGTGACCAGAGCCCCCCCCCGATATCCTCACCTCCTCCTACCAACTAGAATTCCCTACAACAAGACCTTTTGCATCATGATTGGTCCATATTCACTAATGTGAAAATAAAGACCCCTTGGAGTAAGTGTTTTTTCACGCTGACCTTGGGGAGGTCTAGCGCCATTAGAGAGCAGTGCCTCAATTGGCATTCTATGCCCATCGTAATACTGCCTCAATCGACGATTTATACCCAATTATCCATCCTTTAACCGAATAATTTAAGAAAGATGAGAATCTAATTTACAACCACAAACAGCTTACTTCAAATGCATTATATACAAACTTTCAATGAATTTATTTCCAAGAAAAACCCATTTTCTAGAATAACAATATCATGGCTAAAGTTAGTGTAAGTGGCAATATCTTCCAATAATCCTCTCAGATTACTCTTCCCCTTGGAATCTAGCCCAGGGTAAACTTAAGCAAGAGTTTTTTCTTTCCTAGACTTCAATTTTTGAGAGAAAACTCCTATGATGATCTCTTTCTTTATCTTAACGGAATTCTATGGGTCCTTGTCTTATGGTAATTCACTAGATTTACGATTATTGGATATTTTACTATGGAGAGTATTCAATAATTTCATCTCAAAATTTCTCAAAGAATTATTGTTTGTGTTTATCAATCAGAGGTTCTATCAGCTCCTATATATATATATATATATATATATATATATATATATATATATATATATATATATATATATATATATATATATATATATATATATATATAATGGAATGGAATTCTCGAATTTTGGGAAGTGCAGTATGTTCCTTGCATCCTATTTCCTAGTACATCTTGTGTAAACCCAAATTATTTCTTGGAATTTGCAATCAAGAATTTCTCTAGGATTTTCTATACAAGAGATTTTTAAAGTTTTCATATTCTTACGAATGCAACTTTGCATTACTAGCCCATGGGATGATGATCTATTTGCTATCTTTAATATTTAAATAATAATCAAATGTGGTAACTAGGGATTTATGATGATTGAGCGCTTGGTTGTTGTTGGTATTCGCAGCTTCGTTTGTAATCCTAATACTCGCCATTTTGTATGTAGTGGTCGCACTTGCAGCATTATTACAAGTCCCCATCCATGGCCTTCATAATTTTCTTTTTCGGGGCCATGGCCTTTGATCACGAGATTGTAGCAAAGACTTTGAAAATGGAGCTTTGGGTCATCACAATAGGATTGATGGAGACGGTGATTATTAGGAATTGAGAGAAAATTAAGCAGAGTCTTGGTTCTATATGGAAGTGAAGGTAGAAGAGATGGGATTCGATTTCAAGAGCTGGTGGAGTATCCTCCTTTTCTTCGCAACAAGAATTTCCTCTCTCGTGCTCCCATTACCTCTCTCCCTCTTGCTCTTCTCTCTTGGTTTGAGAAGAGTCTCCTCTCTTGGTTCACGGTAATGTCCTCAAGGGTTCCCCATACCCCATATTTATAGTTAAATTCAAGGGGAGTCTCATGGGTTGTGGCCAATAAGAGGAGTTCTTTATGGAGGGTAACTTGCCAATCCAACTATCTAGAAGCTTTCAAGATGCAATGTAATGCTAGCGATCTGATCACTGAGGTCTAGAGGGGCTTCTAGAGATGCCATGATTGATTCGCTTGGCTATCGGGTGATCTTGCTTCAATTTGGGCCTCTTGTCAAATTGAGAAAAGGGGGAGATTGCTAGAGCTTTTTGCTAATATTGAAGGGGGATATCTCAAGATTTCTTTAACCTACACACAAATATGGGATGCTCTAAATCCTCATAATATACTACTTGTAAGTCACCGTACAAGAAGAAATTCTTAACATTTATTTTCTACAAACTCCAACTTTTGGCTACCGCCAATGCAATTGTATATCTAGCAATTACCATTCTAGAAACTAGACTAAATATCTCTTTATAATCTATGACATATGTTTGAGCATGACCTTTTGCAACCAGCCTAGCCTTATACCTACTAATAGAACTATCTACATTATGCTTGTTTTTGTAAACCCACTTACAGCCAATAGCTTTCTTTCCCTTAGGCAATGGTACTAGATCCCAAGTGGTATTGGTTTCTAATGCAACCATCTCCTCATCCATTGCTACATCCCAATGAGCATGACCAATAGCATCCTCAAAGAAAGTGAGCTCAATATCCTCAACCACCTTTACCATATGAGCATAATGGTGAGCTGCATAACCTTCAAAACCAAATCTTTTAATAGAGTATCTGACGCTAGATCACTTAGTGGAACCTTTACATTACCATGTGTTCTCTATACACATGGTGTCTTAATTAAAGGAATACCAAGCTCACCATCCAAACTCTCTGAACCATTGGAATCTTCATCAAATCCCAAATGACTAGTCGATGCATCATTACCATTTGACACTTTCTTCTTCCCTTTATCTTTACCTACGACATTTGTAGATGCACTTGAAGATATGGGGCTACTCCTTCATCTCCCATGCTAAGGGACTAACTATGGATGTATTACTAGATGGTGTTTCTAGTCCACTAAGGCTTCGTGATTCTTGCTTTTCTTTCTACACATAACTATCATGATCATCATCATCATCCAATGCATCACCACTAGATGCATACCAACTACTCATCTCATTTTAAAAAACATCATTTCTCACTCTAAAATCACCTTTGATAGGTTTACAACAACAATACCGTTTCTGCTCTAAAGAATATCCAATAAAAATACAATTTTTAACCTTTGGATAAGCTTCTTTCACAACTCATCTGGCACATGAACATATGCGATATAGTCAAACGCTTTTAAGTGACACGTCGGCCAAGCATTCTTTGGGGATCATCCTATGAACTACACCTGTGGGAGTTCTGTTCATAATATAGACAACAATATTCTTTCAGTCATCAATTCTCGTACAACTTTTGCAATATGTCTACTTTTTATTTCTACAATCCCATTTTGTTGTGGGATATACCTGTAAGTAAACTGTCTCTTTATCCCATGGGACCTCACTAAACTCATTAGAGAGATACTCTTTCCCTCCATTTGATCTCAAGCACTTAACTTTCTAGCCAATTTTTGCTTAACAAGAGTCTTGAAAATTTTAAAGTGCTCAAATAGATTACTCTTTTCCTTCATGAAGTATATCCGTAGCTCTCTTGAACAATCATCAATAAAAGTGTCAAATTATTTGTTGCCACCGAGAGATATGTTCTGTGTAGGTCTCCAAACATCTGGTATGTACAACATCAAGTATATTTTTGCTCACATCTCTATCATACAAAAAAGGTTGTCTTGCGTACTTACCAAATTGACATGCTTCACACACTTTATGAAATTTTGCAACTCTAAAAGTAGACAACCCTGTAATCAATCCTTTGGACTATATTAATTTTAACATCTGCACATTTGTATGTCCAATACGTTTGTGCCATATTTCAATGTATGCAACTACTCCTTTGCCTTTAGCATACATGGCAGCATTCATAGTAGGAATTCCAACATCTAAGGTGAAAATGCTACCAACTCTACTTCCTTTTGCAACCAACCTACACTTATCATTAAAGTCTTTTACAAAACAACCTTTTGCATAAATCAAACTTGCAACCCTTGCTCTATCATTTGGCTAACAAATACTAAATTCTTTATGGTTGATGGCACATATAATACATCTGATAAACTCTTTGTCTGGCCATCATCCATGGACAAGGGAACCTTTCCAATGTGTGAAATTGATGGCATGAATCATCACCCGTCTACACATAATCTAGATTTTGTAAATCATGCATACATACGTCGTCATGTGTCCCCTTTCCTATAACATCATTCATTATATGATAAACAACAAACAGACGCTCATTTTTGTCTTCATTCTATCGTGAAGACGATGCATAGTTTCCTTGTTGCAAATCACTACCTTGGATACCATCCTTCTTAGCATAGTAATGAGCTACAATATGACCTATTTTGCCACAATAATGATAAATAATACCAGAATGCCAAAGCCTCCATTCTATCATCCACATCTTCCTTTAGAGCTCTCCCTATCTCTAAAGTTTCATGGCCTATTGAAACGTGCATTTCTCTCTCTGAACTAGCTTCCTTTCACTTACTCTCACTAGCTT